>NC_053142.1:710000-962540 GCF_016808335.1 Panicum virgatum | reverse complement strand
TTTTTTTGTTATTAGGTCATACATCAAGCATTTTAGCTTCTGTATCTGAATCTCAATACACATGTTCTGCTATCGTCGCTGGGAGACAGACTGTAATTCCAGAAACTTATTCACAAGTGTTAATTCATGTTTCTTCCTACCAAATTGGCCATACACCAGTGCCACTTGCATTGCCAGGTACTCAAATGCAAAAAAGTTTTACTGCATTTATAGAGACAAAGGTTTGTGCTCTCCTTTTTGTGACTAAGCAAGGCGTTTGCGTGGGTGTGTCACAAACAATAGCTCGCTAGCGCTTAGGAGAGAGACCAGCTGCATAGTAGAAAACAAGGAGGACCACATAGTCAGTCACGTATAATTCTTGGGTAGTGTGCGAGGTGTGCGAGCTGATCGATTGTTTCATCGCGCTAGCGCTGTGATTTTTCACACTCCCTCTCCTCTTGATTGGTTAACTTAGTCCTAGGGCCTTGTTCAGATGCATTCAAACTAAGTTTTTTCACTCTCTCCATCACATCAATCTTTAGCTGCTTGCATGGAGCATTAAATATACACTCTCTCCTCTTGATTGGTTAACTTAGTCCTAGGGCCTTGTTTCAGATGCATTCAAACTTTCAAGTTTTTTTCACTCTCTCCATCACATCAATCTTTAGCTGCTTGCATGGAGCATTAAATATAGATACTAAAAATAAGTAATTGCCCAGTTTGGTTGTAAATCATTAGACGAATCTTTTAAGCCTAATTATTTATGATTGAACAATAATTACCAAATACAAACGAAAGTGCTACAGTGCTCAGGGTTGCAAAAAGTTACAATCTAAACAAGGCCTAGATAGCAGTGTGCCAGCCGTTCGGGACGCCCTAAGCATCCTTGCACGATCTATTATGGGAAATTCTATTAGAGAAGCATAACCAAAAATACTACAGGTTCGTTGACTAAGTGAGCAACACTATTTGCATATTACAATTGTGTCCTAGTAACCGTTCATTTCACTTCAAAGGTGCCCTGCCACTACATGCCCTTAAGGGCATCAAAGAACAGGTTGAACAAAAATAAAAGGTCCAGAAAGGTTTGTACGCAAACAAACCCTCTCAATGCCACTCCTTCAATTTTAGTGCATCAGAAAATGAAAGAGTCTCATCACACCAGAGTTTCACCTTCAATAACAACAGTGACTATTCAAGCCTAGCTAGTTTTACAGCTAACAAACGCATTTCACAACCTTTAACTCCAAAAATGGTTGGTAAAACTAAAGACCTTTCGGTGCTCATTTGAGGGTTCTAAGAGAATCTCCAACGGTCCCCCAATCCATACCCCCAATGAGAAAAAACTGCAATTTGAGGAAATTGTAGGCTCCAACAGTCTCCCAATGAGGAAAAAATCTCATTCCCCTCAAAATCAACCCTTCACCCCGCAAAAGAAGGGGAATCGGACCTCCCCGCAAACCAACCCCGCATCCATGAGATTTTGGCGGGCATGAAGTTTCCGACCAACCGTCGTCGATCCTCCCAAGAGCGATGAGGTCCCAGCCGCCATGGCCACTAGATCGACCTCTACTGCTAGCGAATGGAGCTCGTACCTTGCCGGATCGACCTTTGCCAGGCACGAATCGAGCTCCTTGGCCGTCGGTAGGGGAAGATCCCGCTGCAGCTCGTACTTTGGTTGTTTGGTTACATCATGTTCAACAACACTCATGGCAACTCGGTCGATAGGATTCTCCTTCCGTACGCACGAGAGATTGCGGATGGGGACGAGGACGTACCGTCCTACAACTGGGGTAAGGCGGTACTTGCAGCCACTTACCGTGGACTCTGCGACGGCTGCATGAAGACACATGGGAAACGCTATCCTGGCGGGGTGCCCACTACTGCTACAACTTTGATCATACAAGAGGCTAGCCGTTGGTCGGCCCATCGTCAGCCACGAGCCTTACCACGAGACCATGTACGGCGACGAGGAGGACGATAGGCCCATTATGGGAACTCTCTGGATCTGGCGTCAGGTACGTTCGCAACAAATCTAATTTTGTTATTCATTGTTACATGATGCATGAGTGCACTTTTAATTTTACTTATTCGGACTGCAGAGGTCCTGGGCGCATGCGCAGGTTAGATGTGCATATCCTGAGTTTGTTTCGGAGCTCGACATGCTGACGCCCGAGGACGTTGTCTGGGAGCCTTACAGCCCTGATGCTGTGGGTACCCGTGCACCAGCAGGACTGTTTTCGCACTTCTCCGCGAATGCGAGCCTATGGTTTACTACAGCCATCCTGGTTTACGACATCGCGGTTGAGGCATATTGCCCCTGGAGAGTCAGGGAGACAATTTGGGCAGCGCCAGGAGTTTCCGGTGCCCACCACGTTGGAGCGTGTCAGTCGCCAGGACCACAGGTAATTATGAATGAACTTGGCTCATACATTCGTGTCGAATCTAACGATTCTTCGTGTTCCACTTTTGTAGGTTGTCAAGGAGAGGCTTGCCGTGCTCTGATGATTGGCTCACCAAGATGCAGCCGTGGGTGGACCAATGGGAACATGCAGACGAGCACTTGGTCCATCCAACAGGACCACACACAGACAACTCCTTTAGGGCTTACCTCGCCTGGTACTTACCTCGGACTCGGGCTCGTCTGGTTTATGTTGACACTCACCCGCAGCCACACAGGCGAGGCCTAAGGATGGCTATGCCGGGCACCACGTGGAGGCACAAGCTGGCGCGGTGAGTCTCTTGATCATTTTTGCGTATATATATTAATATTCATAAGATAATTCATGTGTTTCTAAACTGTTCCTTTACTGAATGGATGTAGTTTCGCCTTTGCAATATGATGGAGACGGACTGTTCGACTTACCTGACGAGGGTACGTGCCGGATCCCCAATGACCCAGTTTGAGCAGACAGAGGCATGGTCAAGGCAGCGTGACCAGTTGCGTCAGGTAGTGCACAACTTGGGAAGCCGTGTGTAGTACGAAGACAGCCACGGGTCGTCCCAGGTCTCGTCGTCGTTCCCGTGTCCGGCGACCGTGCACGGGCCAACATCGCAGTACTACACAACTCCAGGTAACGTAGATATCTCTTTAAAATTAGATCAAGTGTTGCTACATATTTACTAATATCACAAACATGATACGATCCAGCTACTGCGTTCGGCCATACTGGAATGTTTAAAGGGACACCACCAGTTGGCGGACCGTATCCAGGGATGGTACCGGGGCCACAGATACCGGCCTACACAGGTTAGTTTACGTTTCGTATTTCGGTTTCTACATGTCATGACGAAAGACACGAGCGTACGCTAACATCCGCATTTTATACGTAGGATTCTACCCCGATGCGGGCACCAGACCTTCTTCTTCCTCCTTTCGACCTGGTACAAAACACTCTTTCAATACACTCACTAATTTACCACGCAATATATGTTGGTTTACGTTTATATGTTACGCAGGGTTTTGTTTCGAGTACGTTCGTTCTAGATAACGAGGGCTTCACCTTAGACGAACTCGACAGCTTGACTCCAGACTCACCTGGTGCGCACGGTGACCCCGATGACTTGGGCTATTCACAGCTAGGAGGAGCACCACTTGGGATCTCTCAGCAGCAGAACCGCAGCCCCTTTTGCATCCTGAGCGACAGGTGAGGTCTCCGGATCGTCACACCTACTCCGAGGGCTATGTCCATGCCCAGCAGAGGAATAAGAGGGTCCGACACCCTAGGGTTGGTTAGATATATCCGATGTTTATATCTCTGATGTTTATTTGTAATGAGATAGCTGTGGACCGCTTATTTGTATCCGATGTTTATGATTGTGGTAGTTTACTTGTCATTTGTTTCTATAGATACTATTGATGTGAACTTGTTATTTTTGTGGGTTCCATAATGCTCGTGAAATAAGGGAAGTTCTTGCAAAAATTTTCCGTGATTTAATGAAGGACAAGTTAGGTACGGTAGGAGTTAGCGACCGAGATCCCGCCGACGATGATGACGACTACTGCATACAGTGTAAACTTCGTGACACGCTCGAATAGCTCAAAATAGAGACCATAGTGTATCTAGCTGCGAGTACGAGATCACAAGTTGCCACTGCTCACCATGGCGATCACGGGTTTCCCACATGTCGCATTGTTTGCCCAGACATACGTGACAAAAGATGTGACAACGGCAAGCACACCAGCTCACCTTCAAAACAGTCTCTCTGGCGAGGACGACGGACCTATCATTCTACAGCGAAGGTCTGTGGCGTGTAGTGGGGAAGGCGGCATCTAGGCGCGATCGACCGAGCGGCAACAATGCAGTGCTGCGAGTCTGCATGCACTTAGATGCTCTACATGCACAGAGATGCATCGAGTAGTCAGTTTGAGAATCGAATCTAGCCTTTTCAGTGTTAGGTCAGCTAGCCTCTTCACTGTGTTGTCATGTAGGCTTTTTCAGGTGCATTTACACTCCACACTCCGGGTATCAGACCTGTGTGCGCCTATAAATACCCCGAAGTTTGTGAACTCCCAGCAGCACTCAAACACCAAAACTCATTATATACCCAATGTTTGGAGGTGGGTCTAGCGGGAAGAATTACTACGGTTTTCGGAAAGGAAAAGGGGGAGAAAGGGAGACCCCATAATATGGGAGGGGCCTCTTGGACCTGATTTCTTTCCGGAATCAGTGTTTGAGTTTCCGCCACAACACAAGAGTGAATTTACCAATGAAACTCCTCTTCGACAATACGATAACCGTAGAGAACCGTGGCCAAAATGCAGACATGGTGAGGACTACTTAGTGCAGATGTGCACCGACGGATGGATGGCGGTCGGCGTTTCTTTAAATGTCCACACGCATGGGTAATTCTCGGTTGTTTCATTTCTTTATCTTCAATGAGACACCTTACATGAAATTTGTTTTGCAGTCTTCCGATGCTCCAGAAAACTGTGGTTTTACTAGGTGGGTCGATCCTGCACCAATTGATTCAGTTCAGGAGTTCATCGAGTACCTCCAGATAAAGATCTTTGATCTGGAATGCAAGGTGAACCATTATGAGGAAATGAGCGAGGGAAGATGATGATACCAGCAATGCTGCCGGTTCACAGGATGAACCATGCACTATTCCTTACTGCAACTGGCCTTGTCACAAGAAGAAGGGCCCTGCGCCTCCGGCACCACCGCCTGCACCACCTGTAATGGGTGGATACTGCGAAGAAGGCTCAACGCAGTTCGCTACGTGGGGGTACGGCTACTAGGACTACCCAAGTGCTAGTGACATGCTGTATCGTTGTATTTATTGTGTTTTTTTAAATTACCTAAGGCATGTTAGGTTAGTCTAGAATCTATTTACCGTAGTTTGCAACGGGTTCTGCCATGCCACTGTATGTGTGATTTGTGTTTCATTACCATTATATTATGATGTAAACTTGATGGTTCACATTATGTAATGCATTTCTTAGTTCTTATTTCTTATCTTTATATTAATTAAATGTGTGCTTTTTAGTATTCTAGTGACATGAAAAGCTCCGAAAATATTAAGGACAAGTTCAAAGATTTCATAGATTCCCGGCTACAACTGCAAATTAATGGTAAAAGTTACAACACACAGAGTCAAGCTCTCAACTGAAAAACATAAACAACTAATTGCAGTGTCATGTGCACGCGACAAGTTAATTTCTTGTTGCATCTAAATCTACCATGCCTTATGGAATGTAAAATGCCGGGATTACATGATACTACTCTACTGAGTGCACCGAGAATATTTGCCCTTCCTAATTGCTTCGGGCCCGGCTTCCTTCGCACGGCGTGCCCTCTCTCGCTTTCTCTCCCTGTCAGCTTCACGTTCCCGCCGCCTTACGATCCACCTCCTCCATCCTCTTGCAGATCTCTTCTTGCTCTTTCTTGTGGTTCTCCTCTTGCTGTTCCTCGTACTTCATTCGGCGCCAACGTTCTGCAGCCCACCTTGCTTGTTGTTCCACAAAGTCATTTGCCTACTGTGACTGCATGGTGTCGAACCACTGCATAAAATCACAAAGAGGCGGAGGAGACTTTGTCCAACAAAAGTTGGAATCATAACTCAATGTTAGGTCACAAAGAAAAATAGCGTATGTTGTCCTGCTACCTTGGCCCGATCTTTGCCGTATCGCTTAGGTGGATCATATTCGTAGTTCTCACACATAAAGAACATCATGCCGTAGTCATCTCCTAAAACCTCAGATTGCATGAACTTGCATAACGAACCGTAGAAGCACATTGGCACATCAATTCCTTCGGGTACGGTGGCTTCACACTTGCTCCACGAAATATAGGTTGATCCTGACGAAGACATTGGCGCTATAGTGTGGTGCGTCAAATGACGAACAATGATTTCAATAATGCACCTATCGTATACCAAATCGATGCGTGAAAATATAGGTACTGTCATAATTCTATTGCCTTATGATGCAATATCAATAAGGTACTGTCATAATTCTATTCTAATTCATAATAAATTTAAAAACAAGTCTGTAATAGTACTGAAATTGTAATACTAAACGAGTGTTCATAAGCACCAAATCTAATTCAGTTAATCCGCTAATTAAATTAAATTGTTACATAATATCAACGGATTCATACGGAAGTTACCGGTAGATCACAAGTGCGGAATTCGGCAGAGCTTTGTCACTTTTCTTCTCCTCACCCCTATCTTTTTTCCTGAATTTTTTGGTGCAATTTTTGGGCTCAAATGATAAGGGAATGGAGGCTAGGGCTTATATAGTGTGGGAGACCCCCGTCGCCCGTGGGGGGGGGCAACAGGTCCCCTCCCCCCGGCCAGGGACCTCTTTGCAAATTCAAAAAAAAATTACATTAGGGTCCTGTCGCCCATTGCTTGGGCGACAGGACCCCGGTCGCCCGGCCAAGAGGCGACAGGAGGGTATTTTCGAAAATTTTCAAAACAGACATATATTTTTGAAATTTTTATTTTTTTTAAATATAAAAAAAAAAGACGCCCACTCGGTCACTCCCTTCACTCTTCCCCGCAAGCCCAGCTCCGGCCCGCTTAGGCCCATCTTGGTTTTGCTTAGGCCGGCCTGCTCAGCGGCGCTGAGTGGAGAAGCAACTTCACGCGTGTCCCCTCCTTCCCTCTGTTGAGCGGGGCCCACCCGTCAGCCGTTCCAACCCCAGGAACCACGAGCTGGTAGTCTGAGTGTCTGATGTGTACGTGTGAGTCTGACATCAAGCGAGGGCCCGCGCCTCGGGCTGAGGACTGGGCGGCACCGGCACCCAGACCGATGCCCGCGGCTCTGCGAGTGACGAGGGCGGGGAGAGTCGGCGGTAGTGCTGGGGTCCGGGGAGTTGGAGGATGGCGTTGCAATGATGGGCGGTGGCAGTGGCCATGGTGATGGTGGATAGGGAGGAGGAGCGGAGGTGGGAGACCCGGAGAGGACCGGAGGCGGGACTGGCTGCGGGCTGTGAGCTTCGTGCCAGGGAGGAGACGAACGGCTCGTTGATGAGACACGTGTGCATCCTGCCTAGCAGACGATCCGATTAACATTCCAGAAAAAAGCCTCTATACAATAAAGTTTTTTAAAAAATACTAAAAGATAACTACTCCTAGGCATTTCCAGCATAAAAATTTAGATCCCCCGAGAAATATCTGATACACATGACATAGCAAAATCAGCATCTGTACTGCAAGTATACTACTGTATATCACCATGGTATCCATGATCTATGTATGACAGTCTTCACAGGACAATGGGCATTGGCTCTGTCGTCACTCGTCAGTCTGGTACAAACCCAAAGGGCCGGAGGAGGATTGCCGGCACGAGATCAAGCAGAGTACGGCTCCGGGCAGCTCCGCCGGCGGCGGTAAGCTGGGCGCCTGAGCGGTCATCTCCTGCGCGACTTGGAGGCTGTGCTTCAGCTTTTCGTTCTCGTCCGTGAGCTGCAACAAGTAGTCAGAGTTAGAACATCAGTGGACCACCAGGCAGCCTGATTATCACAAGGCCGGCAACTTGCTCATATTCGGGAACAGCAAGGATGGACAGAATGGAGGTTTGGGCGTTTTGGCGCTACCTGTTCCACGGTTTATTTGAACTCCTCCACAGCTTGCGTCAGCAACGAGATCTCCTCGGTTGCAGTGTCCCGGCTCCGGGCACGCTGAGTCGATGTCTGCGACGGAACTGGGATCGAAGATGATGCCTTTCATCACGAAAAGTTCCTCCAGCAAATCCACATCCTCCTCCTTCAGGCTCACCTTAGCTGAACCAGGGATTTTTTTACCGACCGTTCCGTTCGAATCGTCGGCGTCTGGTTTCCGGCTAACCGGTTCGGTTTTGACCGGTTACCGGTAAAAACCGGTCAAACTCAAATTTGAATTCAGAACCCCGCAGTTATACCGGTTTTCGAACGGCTAAACCGGCCGGTTAGACCGGTTTACCCGGTCCGGTTTGACCGGTTACCGGTCGGTTTGAGTGGTAAAACTGGTAACCGGTCGGTTTTGAGTGGTAAACTGGTAATCGGTCGGTTTGATCGGTAACTGACCAAATTCAAATTTTTTTCCTTTTTTAGTTTAAATTCAAATGCCGGCAAAGTATAATAAATGAATGTTTGTATAATATGTTTTAGCCTTAATGAACCCTCCAACCCTCTTTGTACTATTTTTACATTGTATTTGTATGCATGTTTTTTGTTTAACTTCAAATGCTCGCAGAGTATACTAAATGAACGAATATTTGAAAAAATTTGACAACATTAGATTCGTCGCAACTTGAAGTATTTTTAAGAATTTTTTTGGGATTTTTCCATTTTTTGGAATTCAAATTTAAAATTTGAATTTGGCCCGGTTTCTAACCGCCCGGATCCGGAACCGGGCCGGGCCGGTTAGACCGGTAACCGCGGTAACCGGTCCGGTTCCGAGCGGTTTTTTAACCCTGAGCTGAACACAAGTTTGGTTCAGAGTAAAATGCTGACAAACGGGAAATGCAGGCTAAATATAAAATCATTCGCCTCGGGTTCATTGCTACAGACCTTGCTCAGTATCCTTTCACGCAGATCGTCTTGCTCATGAGTCTCCATGGTGGGGGCTTCTTGGTGTTATCCACTGCCTCAGGAATCAATTTGGGAGAGGCCTTTATGAGCATTGTCCTGAAAGGGTATTTATCATAGAGAGTGCTCCGGGCGCTCCGCTGGGCCTGAGCGGTCATCTCCTGCGCGACTTGGAGGCTGCACTTTAGAGCCCGTTTAGTTACCAAAAATTTTCATCCAAAAATTTCCACCTCCCTTTTGAACACATGTATGAAGCATTAAATGTAATTAAATAATAAAATTAATTACACAGTTTGGATGTACACGACGAGACGAATCTTTTGAGCCTAATTAGTACATGATTAGCCATAAGTGCTACAATAACTAACATGTGCTAATGATGCGGTCAAATGCCTCAAAAGATTCGTCTCACGGTTTTCAAGTGAGTTCTGAAATTAGCTTTTTAATTAGTGTTTGAAAAGCCCTCCCGACATCTAGTCAAACATTGACATGACACCCAAAAATTTTCACGTTTGGGAACTAAACGGGCTCTTAGCTTTTTCGTTCGCGTCCGTGAGCTGCAACGTGTAGTCAGAGTTAGAATATTGGTGTCCCGGCAGGCAGCCTGATTATCACAAGGCGGGCAAAGCTCAAGGTTCGAGAAACAGCAAGGATGGACAGAAAACGGGTTTAATTTGGACGTTTTGACGCTACCTCTTCCACGGTTTCTTTGAGCTCCTCCACGGTTTCTTTGAGCTCCTCCACGGCTTGCATCAGCAAACGAGATCTCCTCGCTTGCAGTGTCCCGTCACGCCGAGTCAATGTCTGTGACAGAACTGGGCATCATCGAACAGTTCCGGTCCAGCAAATCCACATCCTCCTCCCTCAAGCTCTGCTCAACCTTAGCTGAACACAAGTTCGTTTCAGAGTGAGATGCTGACAGACGGGAAATACAGGCTAAAATAAAATCAATCGCCTCAGGTTCGTTGCTACAGACCTTGCTCAGTATCATGTCACACAGATCATCTTGATCATGGGTCGCGATGGTGGACTTCTTAGTGTTATCCACCACCTCAGGAATCAGATTGGGAGAAGCCTTTATGAGCTTTGTCCTGCAAGGGTATTTATCATAGAGAGCAATGAATTACGGGGCAGCACAGTACAGGTGTGAGACTGATTGACTGGCATGCCTGATTCCAAAGCGAAGTGTAGATATACTCTGGTGCATTCGATGGGCTGGGAGAACAGCAGCACAGCAATGCCGCTCTTGAGTTGCCACCCTGCAAGCAAGCAGTAGGCAAAACCACATTGTTAGTACCTTGTAGTAGAGATACTCACTCCTACTACAGCAAGACAGGACTCGCGTAGTCATCCATAACTACGCCCTAAAGGGCGGAGCAGCCGGGCCCCAGGAGTACGGCTCTTACCTCACCACGTGTCCCTGAGGAAGGGAAGCTCCGCGCCAACAGCCGAGGGCTCGGACCCCCATATGGGTCCGGGACCTCCCCGCGTCCGTCCGGACCTCCCACGCGCATAGAACCAATATACCACCGGGGCGGGTCCGGGTGCGCCACATGTCCCGCAGGCGCTGGCGCGGGCGCGAGTCTTCCGCTGGAAGACTCGCCCACCCACCACATTCAATGCGAGTAGTTGAGGCGTGTTCTGCCGCCGCGGCGCGCGGGGCAGTTTTTGTCTGGCCTCACTGTAGACCGCATATTACCGAGGTAAACAGTGCAGCCACATGCGCCGTATCCGCGCAGAGCCCGTCTGTCACATTAAATGGATACGACGGCACGGCACCCTTTCATTATAACGCCTACGCCGCAAGCTACACGGTCCGTTCAGCTACGCGACAAGCTACGGCAAGCTACGTCCTGGCGCCATTTCGACAAGACAGGGCATGGCTATGCCGGACGGAAGATTTCCACGGGCAAGACAGGAAATCCCGGAATAAGATATTTTCCAGGCGTAGCACCATAATAGCGCTAGGCCATTCGTATTAAATACAACATCATTGGGTTCACCTGTCGGGGACTCAACAGTCATGTACGCGTCTCCTTTGAGATATAAAAGGGAGGCGCTCGCTGCACACTCCAGACTCTCTCGACACTCTCTAAGGCCAAGGAAAGCCAGACACAACACAAGCTCGGATTCACTCCGAACAATCCCGTTCTCAACCTCTTGAGAGCACAAGCAATACAACACACAGTGGACGTAGGGTATTACGCTCCGGCGGCCCAAATCACTCTAAACCTGTTGTGTTCATCGTGTCCTTGCACCTAGATTGGACTAATCCTAGCTACCCCCGAGTACTCACCATCTGGGTTTAAGCGGGTGCACTATGCCACCCGGCTGTGGGTTTGCACACCACGACATTTGGCGCGCCAGGTAGGGGCAGCTTTAGCTAGTTTTAGCTCATCTCTTGCTCATCTCCATGGTTCGGGTGGTTGAGCACTCCCACCACGATGATGACGTGGAGATGACGGAGGGTGTGGCGTCATCCGCGCCAAGCGCCTCTCGCCTTACTACTCCAGGGGGTAACTGTGCCCGTGGAGCAGCCACCGTCGACAGCGGTGCGCGCCTCACGTCTGCTAGAGTCAGGGCGCCCGTCAAGGGCCCCCTCACAAGCTGTGAGCGGCGGACGCCCGTGCTCCGGCTGCTGCTGCCTCGCCAGACGCCTGAGGCAGTGGCGAGACGACGTCGACCATCTCCTCCATCTGGCTCAGGCCTCCCCCAGTTCTGCAAGGACTGGGCAACGACCTCTGCCTGGCAATGCGGTGGTACCCTACCACCAGTGCCAGGGCGGTGTGTCGGCGTCCGTGCGCTCCCCCACGGTGAGGGGTACGCGAACAGAAGACCTGCGGGCGGAGCTCAACCGCAGGCGCGCGGGTGAGGACACCCGCATCTCCGTCGAAAGGGCGCGAGAACGCCGCCACAACATCGAGGGCCGCAACCTCAACGCCGACTTGGATGCAGCGGCACCCAAGCCTCCGGGAAACGCCCGGATACAGGCGGGCATCCTGGTGGCTGGGGTGGGTTGCGCTGCGCTGGCAGATCACCTCCGTGCTGTGGCATGGCCGTCCAAGTTCCGCCCGTACCTGCCGGAGAAGTACGACGGTACCACAAATCCGTCGGAATTCCTACAGGTGTACGTGACCGCCATCACAGCATCTGGTGGCAACGACGCTGTCATGGCGAGCTACTTTCATGTAGCCTTGACTGGACCAGCCCGGACTTGGCTCATGAACCTCACTCCTGGGACGATTCAGTCCTGGGAGGAGCTCTGTGCGAGGTTCACTGCGAACTTCGCCAGTGCGTACCAGCAGTATGGTGTGGAGGCTCACCTCCACGCCGTGACGCAGAAACCTGGAGAGACGCTCCAGGCATTCATCTTGCGCTTCACCAAGGTACGGGGTACCATTCCTCGTATCTCTGACGCATCTATCATTACTGCTTTCCGTCAGGGGGTACGTGATGAGAAGATGCTCGAGAAACTGGCGACGCACGAGGTGGAAAGTATTACCACACTTTTCTCCCTGGCTGACAAGCGTGCCAGGGCCGCTGAGGGCCGCGCATGGCACTCAGCTCCCCAAGACGGAGATGCCAAGGCTGGTGGCTCCGGAGCTACAGTCCAGGGCGGTGGCAAGAAAAAGAAGAACAAGAATCGGGGTCGCGGGGAGCCACAAGTTGGCAGTCCGGTCGCTGCAGCAGCGACACCAGCTGGTACAGCATCGGCTAGGGGCCAGAATGCGCATGGCAAGCATCCGCGCCCGCAAGCTAGCAATGGAGGTTCATGCCCAGTTGATCCCACTGCTCGCCACAGCGCCACTGACTGCCGCGAGATCCAGAAACTCATGAAGCGGGTCAGTGGGTGGCGTGAGCAGGCCTCCAAGGACGGCTCACCCCCTCCTCGCCAGCGGTCTGGCAAGGACAAAGCCTCCGACAGTGAGGCCGCTGCTGGGGAGAAGGAGCTGGGGTACCAATCCCCCACTCGGGAGCTGAAGGGCGTTTACAGCCACGACAACTCCGACTCTAACAACGAGGAGCACCGCAAGAAGCTGTACGTAATGTATGGCAGAAGCTAGGAGCTTGTCTCCCAGCGGGATGTGAAGACCCTTCGCCGAGAGGTCCTTTCGGCGAAGCCGGGGGTCCCGAAGGCGGCGCCGCACCACAGGTGGAGGAACACCACCATCTCCTTCGGGCCATCTGACTACCCGGAGAACATGGCCGGGGCTGGTGTACTACCTCTAGTCACCGCCCCTGTCATAGCCAACATCAGGCTCTATCACGTGCTGATTGACGGTGGGGCTGGCCTCAATGTCATAAGCTATGCAGCGTTCAAGCAGCTGTAGATCCCGGAGTCCAAGCTGGCTCCCTCTCGCCCATTCTCCGGAGTGGGCCCACATCCGGTGTTCCCTCTGGGGAGCATCACTCTGCCGGTCATGTTCGGGACCAAGGAGAACTTCTGCACAGAGAGCGTCCAGTTCAATGTTGCGGAGGTGAACCTCCCGTTCAATGCCATCATTGGCAGGCCGGCTCTCTACCGCTTCATGGCCATTGCCCATTACGGGTATTTGGTCCTGAAGATGCCTTCCCCTACCGGTGTCCTCACCGTGCGGGGTGACCGCACCGCTGCCATCGCTGCAGTTGAGAAACTACATGCTCTGGCGACGAAGGCTGCACGTTCCGAGGAGGACCCATCCACCTCGCGAGCCAAGGTGCCTGCCAGAGCACATAAGGTTCAACCGTCCGACCCGGACAATGTTCCCGTGAAGACCGTGCAGATCGGAGCGGACTCCTCCAGGACCACCCGCATCGCGGAAAACCTGGAGGAGAAATAGGAAGACGTGCTCATCACTTTCCTCCGGGCAAATGTGGACGTGTTCGCCTGGGAACCGTCACAGATGCCCGGGATCACTAGGGAAGTGATCGAGCACCATCTGAGGATCTACCCCGACGCCACGCCGGTACGCCAGAAACCTCGGAAGCAGTCCGTGGAGCGGCAGAACTTCATCCGTGAAGAAGTCCGCAAACTGCTACACGCTGGCTTCATCTAGAAGATCCACCACCCCAAGTGGTTGGCCGACCCGATCGTCGTCCCAAAGGCCAACGGGAAGCTTCGGATGTGCATCGACTACACCAGCCTCAACAAGGCATGTCCTAGAGACCCCTATCATCTTCCACGTATCGATCAGATTGTGGACTCCACCTCCGGGTGTGACCTTTTGTTTTTCCTAGATGCATACTCTGGTTTCCTCCAGATTCAGATGTCTAGAGAGGATAGGAAACATACTGCTTTTGTAACAGTGGATGGACTTTATTGCTATATTGTCATGCCATATGGTCTACGGAATGCCTTACCCACGTTTGTGCGAGCTATGAACAAAACTTTCTGTAATTTAATTAGAGATATAGTTGAGGTATATGTCGATGACATTGTAGTCAAGACTAAGGTAGGGTCAACACTAGTTGAGGACTTGTCCCTCGTCTTCGACCGACTGCGCGCCACGCACACAAATCTGAATCCCGAGAAGTGCGTTTTCGGCATCTCGGCAGGGAAGCTGCTGGGTTTCCTGGTCTCGAATCAAGGCATCGAGGCAAACCCATCCAAGATCAAGGCGATTATGAGGCCTCCTGGCTGCATCAAGGACGTCCAGAAGCTTACTAGATCTCTGGCCGCTCTTAGCCGCTTCATTTCGAGGCTAGCTGAGAGGGCCCTCCCCTTCTTCAAGCTATTGAGGAAGTCCGGTCCATTCTCTTGGACTGAAGAGGCTGAACAAGCCTTCCAAGAACTGAAGTAGCACCTCACCTCACTGCCAGTGTTGGTGGCTCTAGAGCCAGGTGAGACGTTGTTTTTGTATCTTGCTGCGTCTGCAGAGGCGGTCAGCATGGTGCTGGTGACCGAGAGGACGGAGCAAGCTCGCCAGGGGGACACCAGGGTCCCCCCGGCCAAGGATAGTGAGCCGGACCACGGACATGGGGGTCCGGCAGCCACTCCTCTGTCTGAAGGTCCGGACCCCGGACAAGGGGGTCCGAAGGAGCCTCGACCCAGTGGGAACCCAGAACCGCTGGGGGCCCAAGGACCTGACGTGGTGGACAAGGGCGAGCCGGACCCGGTGGCCAGGGTCCGGACCATCCAGAAGCCAGTCTACTATGTCAGCGAAGTCCTCCATGAGGTAAAGGCCAGCTATCTTGAGATGCATAAGCTTATCTATGCCATACTTATTGCGTCCAGAAAATTGCGCCACTATTTTCAGGCACACAGAGTTGTTGTAGTGACCTCTTATCCGCTGAGAGCGATCCTGCACAACTCCAACGCCACGGGCAACATCGCCAAGTGGGCAGCAGAGTTGGCTGAGTTCCAGCTGGACTTCCAGCCCTGCCATGCAGTCAAAAGCCAAATTCTGGCTGATTTCATAGCAGAATGGACCCCCTCCCCAAGCAATTCTGGGGGTCCGGACCTCAACGCCGGACCCGCGGAGCCGGAAGTCAGGACACCAGTCTTCACCAAGCCCCACTGGACACTCTTCTTCAACGGGTCCGTCCGCAAGCAGTGGGCTGGAGCTGGTGTGGTCCTCATCGACCCAAATGGAGATCAGCTGAAGTACATGGTGCACCTTGAGTTCAAGGCCACCAACAACATGGCAGAGTACGAAGCTTTGATCTTTGGCCTGACACAAGCCCTGTCTCTGGGGTTCGGCAGCTCCTGGTGAAGGGAGATTCTCAGGTGATCATCAAGCAGGTCCGGGGGGATTGCAGCTGCAACAATCCCCATCTCGCGGCATACCTCATTCACGTGAGGAAGCTCGAGAAGGACTTCGATGCCTTGGAACTACAACATGTTTCCCGTGAATTCAACTCAGCAGCAGATGATCCCTCCGCGAGAGCATCTACCTAGGCACCCATGCCCGAGGGCGTCTTCGAAAGACGGTTGCTGAGACCTACCACCTAGCCTGCCGAACTGGGTGAAGGGGATCAAGCTAGCACCTCGAAGCTAGCGTTCCCAGCGGCATTCCATCTGTGGTGCCCGCCCAGGGTTGTGTGCGCTGTTGAGGATCCTGGAGACCTCATAGAGCCACTCCCACTTGCTCAGGGAGGTCCCGATGCATGGATCTCTGAGATCTGGGATTACCTGAAAGACAATATCCTTCCTGATGATGATGTGTCCGCTGAGCGCATAGTACGATTGGCTAAACACTACGCGGTGGTAGAAGGGGATCTCTACTGCCGTGGCACCAATGGTATCCTCATGCGGTGCATTTTCCAGGAAAAAGGTTGTGAGTTGCTCGCGGAGAACCATGGAGGCGAGTGTGGAAGTCATCCCTCATCTCGCACGCTTGTTGGTAAGGCCTTTCGGCATGGCTTCTACTGGTCAACAGCACTCCAGGATGCAGCTGAGCTGGTAAGGTCCTGCAAAGCATTCCAGTTCCATGCAAAGCAAATACACACACCGGCTCAAGCTCTGCAAATGATCCCGCCCTCATGGCCATTTGCCATATGGGGCGTGGATATCCTGGGCCCGTTCCACCGGGCCGTCGCCGGGTACCGGTTCCTCTACATCGCCATTGAAAAATTCACAAAATGGTCGGAGGTTACCCCTGTGGTGAACATCACCAAAAAATCAGCAGTCGCATTCCTCAAGTCCATTGTGTGCAGATTTGGCGTCCCAAACCGCATCATCGCGGACAACGGGACCAAATTCAAAAGCAGACTCTTTCAAGAGTACTGCAAGGACATCGGCATCCAGCTATGCTTTGCTTCCGTGGCACATCCCCGCAGCAATGGGCAGGTCGAGAGAGCAAATGCAGAGGTCCTTAGGGGACTCAAGACCCGCACCTATAACTGCTTGAAGAAGCATGGTGCAAAATAGATTGATGAGCTTCCGTGCGTGCTATGGGGCAACCGGACCACACTCAGCCGAGCCACCGGGGAGACCCCATTCTTCCTGGTCTACGGGGCTGAAGCATGCCTTCCCCCGGAAATTCACCTGGGCTCACCACGGGTCTAGGCTTTTGACGAATCCATGCAGGAACAACTGCGGCGTGACGATGTGGACTTCATTGACGAACGAAGGTGGCGAGCAGCAATCCGAAATGCACACTACAACCAGGCGCTCAGGCGTTATCATCAATGGTTCGTGCACAGTAGGGAGCTCTGGGCTGGGGACCTCGTCCTAAGGCGGATCCTGAACTGAGCAGGGCTCCACAAACTCTCCCAAAGCTGGGAGGGTCCCTTTAAGATTACAGAAGTATGCCGGTCCGGATGCGTTTGCCTTGCCACAGAAGAAGGGGTGCCGCTACCCAACCCATGGAACATAGAGCATCTGCGTAAGTTTTACGCTTAGACAGAATAGGAAATGAATTTTTCCTTTGTAATAAGATAGGATCAGCATGCGGTCCAGAGTAGTGGGGGTCCGTCCTCGTAAACCTGACCTTTGGCATCCATCGCACCATCGGCTAGCATTAACGCGCGGCCCAGAGCGGTAGAGGTCAGCCCTCATAAACCCGGCCTCTGGCATCCATCGCGCAAGCCATGTATATCAAGTTGCAAAGGAAAGATTTGCTCCCAGTTCTGTCTTTGTGTCAAATTTTTATTTCGCATTTCGATTCTCGAGCTTTTCCCTTTCTAACCGCCGCGCAGACTTCCACTTTTGTCGCTACGGCTAAGATCGGTATTGAGTTGCCGGACTGCCGTACAGGTTCGGAACCCCCTTGTTGCTGGGAGAGGGGTCTGGACCCCTAGGGACCTGCTCTGGAGAGGGGGTGCTTGTTTTCTGGAGTGGTCCGGAGTCCTATGTAGCCGCTTAGCTGGTTCCGTACCCAAAGCCTACACGCTCCACCACCCTGTAACGAGTGCTCTAGTACCCGGAGCTGGGTAATTAGGGGCCCGGACCTCATTCTAGCTCAAGGGTTGGCTTCCTAAGTCCTACACGGCAGGTCCAGCTCCATATCTCAAAGGATCGAGTACGACAGAATGGCCTCACCCACTGCTAGGGAGGGGTCCGGAACGTCAGAGCCAGGTCCAGTAAAGTCGTGATTGTTTCCTGGAGTGGTCCGGAGCCCTGTGTAGCGTCTTAGCCTGGTTCCGTACCCTAAGCCTACACACTCCACCACTCTGTAACAAGCATCGTGCTGCCTGGACCCGCGTATCCGAAGCTCCAGACATCATACTGGCCTGGGGGCCGGTTCAGAATAGGTCCCGCGGGCCTGCTACTAAGCTTTGACTTTGAGTGTTATGCAGGTTAAGCCTTGACTGGTGGTAGCTAGCCTCAAACCATTGAGCCTACCTACCAAGGGGCCCCGGCATCTGCTTTAAGGCTTCATGCAGATCGAGGTCCAGTCTCGATGGTAGACAGACTTAAACAACTGAGCCTGTCTCCCAGAGGGCCCGGAGCATTCTCTTTGAGCCAGATACTAAGGATCGATTCTGCATGCGTTAAACAGCTAAGTTGTAGTATCATTACTACCATCCCAGCGAGTTTGATTTTCATCTCTGTAGTTTTTTCTACTATTCAGGGAATAAGTCGCCCGTTTGACTTACAATCTGTGCTACACTTATGCCCAAGAACACTTGTTCAACCTCATAGGGGGGTCCGGAGCGTCTTCTCGGCTCGGATGGCAGATAGGTTCTAACAACTGAACCTATCTACCAGGGAGCCAGGGCGCCGGAGTGCTGCATACCACAACCAGAGCAACTGACAAACAGCTAAGTTGAAATTTCATCTATTAAAATTTCAACAAGTACAATGTTTTTACATAACACAAAAAACAAAAGTTCTACTGCTGTGATGGTCCAGCTCAGGAATCTGCAGGCTCCCGCTTGAAATAAGCAGCTACAAAGTCGACGACCTCCCGCACGCTTTCCTGAGCGGAGGCTTCCGTCTCCGCCACTGGACCATCGACGACGGGGGCTAGCGAGATGGCGGGGTCGTGGCTCCGGAGGCAGATCAAAATGTACTCCGCCACCATCCGGCACAGCTCAAGGCCCTCGGCTTCAAGGTGGCCAGTGAGGATCGGCTCCAGGCGCCGAAATCTCTCTGAAGCAGAGTTCAACACCGGGAGGGTGTCAGCAATTGAAGCTGGCCGCTCCGCCACTTGGATTGGACTCATTCCAAGTGGCACCAGAGCTGAGCTTTCTTCGCCCGCCCAGTCGATGATTCGCTGGGCCCCCATGCACTGGTCCTCCTGCAGCTTCCGGGCTGCCTCCTGGACCACCTCCTGTACCTGGGCATCTAGTGCCGCCTGAGCCACCTCCAGCTGGAGGGTCTTCTCCTGGAGCGAGGCCTCCTTCCGCGCCACTGACTCCTTCAGGGTCTTAAGACACTCGCGCTGGCACGCAAGGGCCTTCTCCATGCTGGTGGTGAGGGATTCCCGCCGTGCAAGGGACTTCCTCTCCTCCTCGAGCTCCATCTCGGCAATAGCCTGTTGGCTGGCGGTCTCCTGCAGCTCCTGGCTCCATTGATGCAGGGACTCGGAGAGTTTGTCGAGCTCCTGCTTGCGGACCTCGAGTCCCTGGCTGCGAGACTCGAGCTCGGATCCCTGGGCCGCAAGGCTGGCCTCCTTCTTGGCAATAGCCTGCTCCCGCAGCTCCAGGGCTTTCTCCCGTCCCGCCACCACGAGCTCCCGGTCGAACACCTTCCGGAGCCCTTTCCTGTAGGACTCAAGGTCGGCCCCAAGCTCGGACCGGGCGGCGGCATCATGGGAGGCCTCGACCTTCGTGCGCTCCTCTAGACGGATGTGCCAGTCGCCGAGGCGCTGACGCTCGCTCTCTAGAGCTGTCCACTCCCATCGGAATGCTGCCTCAGTGGTAGAGGTCGCCTCTTCTATCGTCCGCAGACCCGGACCAACACCCGGGGGAGGGGAACCGCATCCTCCTCTGGGGGACCTTGTAAGAGCCGCCTACCAGAGACCACCTCTAGCTCTTCAGGTTGGGAGCTGGGGTGGGGACATCTGGCACAAACGTCGGTCCCTCGGGTACTGAGGTGCACGCCGTTGCTGCATCCGCTGCCACTGTGCTCGCCGTCGCCAAGCCCGGTGTCGGTGCGTCTGCCGCCGTAGCCGGGGCCTCGGGGGCCACCGCGTTGGACATTGCTGCGCCTGGCACTGGCGCATCTGCCGCCGCCGCGTTGGGCACCATCGGGTTAGCGGAGGTTGCCGCACCCGAGCTCCCCACATCCGCCGTCGCTTCCACCGTTGCCGCCGAGGGTACCGGTCGCCTGGACCCAGGCTGATGAGCCAGCGGCGGCGGAAGAGCTGCCTGGGCGAGAGGCCCTGCCAAACGAAGAGAAGAAGCTCTTCGGCAAAAAGCAAAGCACCAGGAATAAGGGGAGTGAACGGAAGAACACTTACCTCGAAGCGCCGGGTCTCCAGCGTCCACGGAGGCTGGGCGACCGCTGCTGCCGTGGCTGCTGCTGCTGCCCTTGTGGTGGCGATGGTGGTGGAGGTTGTTGCTGCTGCTGCTGCTGCCGGGGAGAGGCACCTCCCGGCGGTGGTGATGGCGGCGCAGCTACACCAGGGGTCCCGCGTGAGCCGAGGGCCCAGGACCTACCCTGGCCCACGTCCTCAGCGGCCCTCTGACGCTTTGCGGCGGGCTCCATAACTGGGGTCCCGTCGCTACGGTGCAACCTGCGCCGGCTCACCTCCTCCGGCGATGCGCCGGAGCTGCTTCGGGCGTGGCTGGGACTGCTCGCAGTGGAGCTACCAGCCACGGCCTGCTTGCCCTTGGCAGAAGGGCCAGACCCTGCGGTGCTCGGCACGGCCTGTTCCTCGGACGCACCGGGGATCCGGATCCCACGGTCCGGGTCGCCCCCAGTTTGGCGCGCTGCTAGCCCACCGTCATCGAGGGTCGGCAGAGTGGCCAGCACCACAGCCCTCAGGCTCGAGTCCTCGCAGAGGGGAACGATGCCTTGAGGGAGGATCAGGTGCTCCGGGACGAAGATCTCCCCTGTCACCGGCCGCACCACGACCTCCAGGCCTTCCTGGGTCAGATTGCTGCCCTCCCCGCGGTGGGTCCTGCTGCAGTCTTGGAGTCCGGTGAAACTCCAGGCAGGACGCGGCCGCTGCTTCAGAGGGGCAATCCGGCGCTTCAGGAAGTCCCCGAGCACGTGCAGCAAGGTGAGGCCGCTCTCCGCCAGCGTCCTGATCTTGCTCAGCACGGGGTCAAACTCCGACGGCAGGGACGGCTTGGCCCTCCAGGACTGGCGGTCGGAGGCGGGTCCCTCGGTCGGCATGATGAGGTGCTCGTTGGCTTCGGTGCTGGCGATCACCCACTCCTTGCGCCAATCCTCCCACTTCCCGCTAGTAAGCTCGGGGATGTAGGGCATCTACAGATCGCTCCTTGTCTGGAAGTAGTACGCCCCCACTTCATCCTTGCTCTTCCCGGACTTCACCAGGACGAAGAAGTGGCGGAAGAGAATGACGCAAGGCCGCACCCCCATGAACATCTCGCATAGGTGGACGAAGATCGACGTCAGAAGGATGGAGTGGGGCGTGAGATGCTGGAGCTGGAGGCCGAAATCCTCCAGCAGCAGCAGGAAGTACGAAGATATCGGCAGCCCCACCCCGGTGAAAATGTGCGAAAAAACAGCACAAATTCCCCGCCGCGCAGATCGCCGAGGGGAACCGAGCCTGCTCAAATTCCCCAGGCAGTCTCCTGTGGACTCCACCCAAGCAGGCGGCACACCACGTTCAGTTCCGCCTCGGTTTGGAAACAACGGGGACGAACGAGGGACGCCATCTTGCTATGGAGGCGAGGAACAATCTGCGTAGAAGAGCAAGGGGCGAGGAGGCTCGAAGGCAAAGGTGCGCAAAGGTTTGGAAGGAAGAAGGCGAATGCGGAAAAATAACCGCGGTATGTGGTTCGGCCCTTTATGAAGCCTGATCCAAACGGTGCGCCCCGGAACCGTCGCTGGATGTAAAGCGACACTCACGCCTGGTGTTAACCGCCCGGTCCATGACAAGGGGGCCCAGGCCCACCTGTCAGGAGAGGCGGGTAACAAACGAAGGTGTGAAAAGGCGGGATTCGAACTGTCGTGTGCACACGGAGCGAGGCAGAAGCCGAACCGACCTTTCGGGAACCGCGCTGGCGGAAAAGAATTCCTTTTACCCCAGCGGCAATAGTACCGAGCATTATATGCGTGACTAGGCACACCACTGTGCGTGGGGGCCTTGATTCAGTGAGCCGTTGCGACGTGATGGGCCAGTAAGGAACCCAGTGGATGGACAAAGCCGGACAAGACTCCTGCAGCGTGCACAGTCTAACACTAGAGGCTTCAAGTTATGCAGAGCTAGGTCACAATAGTGGCCCCAACTGCGGGTTCGTCGCCTCACCCAAGGTGGGCCCGGGGGCCACTGTCAGTACCCTGTAGCAGGAATACCTACTCCTACTGTAGTAAAACAGGGCTCGCGTAGTCATCCATAACTACGCCCTAAGAGGCGGAGCAGCCGGGCCCCAGGGGTACGGCTCTTACCTCACCAGGCTAACGGCCCCGGACCCATTCCCCGCTCTGGGAACGGGTCCGGTGACGCCACGTGTCCCTGAGGAAGGGAAGCTCCGTGCCAACAGCCGAGGGGTCGGACCCCCCATATGGGTCCGGGACCTCCCCGCGTCCGTCCGAACCTGCCACGCGCGTAGAACCAATATACCACCGGGGCGGGGTCCGGGGGCACCACTTGTCCCGCAGGCGCAGGCGCGGGCGCGAGTCTTCCGCTGGAAGACTCGCCCACCCACCGCATTCAATGCGGATAGTTGAGGTGTGCTCTGCCGCCGCGACGCGCGGGGCAGCTTTTGTCAGGCCTCACTGTAGACCGCATATTGCCGAGGTACACAGTGCAGCCGCATGCGCCGCATCCGCGCAGAGCCCGTCTACCGCATTAAATGGATACGACGGCACGACACCCTTTCATCATACCGCCTATGCCGCAAGCTACACGACCCGTTCAGCTACGCGGCAGGCTACAGCAAGCTACGCCGCAAGCTACGCCCTAGCGCCGTTTCGACAAGACAGGGCATGGCTATGCCGGATGGAAGATTCCCACGGGCAAGGCAAGGAAATCCCGGAATAAGATCTTTCCTAGGCGTAGCACCATAATAGCGCTAGGCCATTCGTATTAAATACAACATCGTTGGGCCCACCTGTCGGGTACTCAACAGTCATGTACGCGCCTCCTTTGAGATATAAAAGGGAGGCGCTCGCTGCACACTCCAGACTCTCTCGACACTCTCTAAGGCCAAGGAAAGCCAGACACAACACAAGCTCAGATTCACTCCGAACAATCCCGTTCTCAACCTCTTGAGAGCACAAGCAATACAACACACAGTGGACGTAGGGTATTACGCTCCGGCGGCCCGAACCACTCTAACATGCTGTGTTCATCGTGTTCTTGCATCTAGATTGGACTAATCCTATCTATCCCCGAGTACTCACCCTCTGGGTTTAGGCAGGTGCACTACGCCACCCGGCTGTGGGTTTGCACACCACGACACACATGATATTGTAATCCTGAATATATTTCTCTTCAAAAATAAAAAACGAGCAGTTAAAAGTGTATGCTCTCCATAGCATCACTTGGGATTTACTTTCCTTGATCTGCAGGTTGTCTTTGGACAAGTCAAGAAGGTCCCTGAGATAAGAACAGCTAAAAGTGTATGCTCTCCATAGCAGCACTTCAAGAAACATTTCTAAA
Organism: Panicum virgatum; assembly: GCF_016808335.1. Taxonomy (NCBI): domain Eukaryota; kingdom Viridiplantae; phylum Streptophyta; class Magnoliopsida; order Poales; family Poaceae; genus Panicum; species Panicum virgatum. The sequence goes on along the minus strand of NC_053142.1, from coordinate 938,881 downwards.
GAGGCATGAGAAATTCTTTACCAAATACTCACCTCACTTTTTCCAAATATATCTCCACCTGAGACATGGCAAATGAACTTATTTTACTATTCAGCAAACCTAACAACTGGAGGGGGGGAAAACTAGCAATGTGGATTCTAAATCAGCATGAGGCTGGTATGTTAACATTGACAGCTTCACAGTCCACATGCTTGCTGATGATCCTAAACATACAAAAAGCTCATCCACAACTCGCTAGTTTTCTGTTCATTGCAATGGAAGATGCTTGGCCCCTATGTTACATTCCAATTCCAGATTACAAAAATGTGTAAGGTCAAGGCTGAAGTGACATGATCAGTAATTATCCCATAAATTAAAGCTCAAGGACATTTAATTTACCTCCATACTATAAGTCTTTCCCACCCTAGTCTAGACACAAGCAAATTTGAAATTTAATAGTTGATCACTAAGACATTGATCATATCATAGGAGCAACGCAAATTATGACTGTACAGTAAATTAGGAAGTTGTAATATGATGAGCATTGCTCTGAGGGGGAAAAAGTGGATAGACATATACATCCTGTGCAGTAAAACAAGTGTACAACTGGCCAATAAGGGTACAGGGTGCATGTGTATGAAGCAATATATACCTGACCATAAGTAATTACAGTTCCATTTATTCCATTATAGCATCTGTTTCCAGAATGTGGAAAATGGCTACTAGAGACAATTAGCAGTTGCACAGTACATCAGCCTTCCAGTAAGAAAGGAGAATTGAATTTGCACAGGACCAAGTATTTAGCAAAGAATTGGGACTAGCTTAATGCAGCCTTGATTAACAGCATATGGAATCTGAATATTGACGGTTATAAATGGCGTTAAAAGTGGTTGCCAATGGTCTGTGGAAACCATCAAGTAGAAAACAGGAAGAACATCAGTTTTTGTCCTATAGATAAATGCACACATAGAAACATTAACTCTAATGTTTGGGGTACCTTTCATCTGAGAAAATATTGTACTGAGAAAATGTAAGGTTGGCATACCATATCAACTTTAGAATAACTGCTTGAGGACACTAGATTGACAAATAGAGGATGTGTGTTCCCCCAACAGCTCTGTTGGCAATTCCTTGATGTAATTTGGACAAGTCAACGAAGCTAAATTAGCATTTTCTTATAGAAAGGTAGTCCAAGTAAGCTCAAGAGGACTTACAGAAAGGTTTTCTAATGCATCTTAACAGTTCAGTATAGATATCTGCAGGTGTAATTGAACATATACCAAATATCGAAGTGAAAGCATGGAGGTCCTGATGACAAGTATTTCCTTCTGAATATCATAGAAAACTAGAATGGAAGGAAGGTGTCGCGTTCTTCATTCTGACCTCTGTTGCTCCAGAAATGTAAATTCCTTGGGTTTTACTTTCGTTGATCTGCAGGTTGTCTTTTGACAAGTCAAGAAGGTCCTGAGATAAGAACAGATAAAAGTGTATGCTCTCCATAGCAGCACTTCAAAAATCATTTATAAAGAGGGATGAGAAATTCTCTACCAAATACTCACCTCACTTTTTCCAAATATATCTCCACCTGAGACTTTGCATATGAACTTATTTTACTATTCAGCAAACCTAACAACTTAAGGGGGGGGGGGGGGGCAACCGCAATGTGGATTCTGAATTAGCATGAGGCCGGTATGTTACCGTTCACAGATTCGCAGTCCACGTGCTTGCTGATGATCCAAACATACAAAAAGCTCATCCACAACTTGCTGTACTATTCCAGTTTTCTATTCATTGCAATGCAAGATGCTTGGCCCCAAATTACAAAAATGTTTAAGGGCAAAGCTGAAGTGACATGATTAGTAATTATGCCATAAATTCAAGGACATTTACTATAAGTCTTTCCTGTCCCAGTCTAGACACAAGCAAATTTGAACTAAATATCATCAGCAAGCACGTTTCACAAAGATCAATCATCAGTTTCGGATCTAGCCGGCAATAAACACAATTTCATAAAGAAAAAGCACGGTAGATGTAGATGCAATCATACAAAAGAACAGAATAACAGCAACCTCATATAGATATCGATCATTAACTGCATATGCCATTACAAATTGTTCATCAGGAGATCATCAGTGATCATCGCCACCCTGGAAACTAAACTTTGCAAGACAGAAAACGCAAAAACATGACTGCCTCACATCAGGCACGAAACAACACCACCATCGGAAGATCCTCTCATTCGCAGCTTCTACTACTCCAGTAAAACTAGTACTAGTACTACTCATCCACAGAACTCGATCAGGCGGATTCATCTACTCGACTACACCATGGCGCTTCCAAAGATTCTTACTCATTCACAACGGGAACAGGCCGCCGCCACTGGCCTACAGATCCGCGCCGCCGTCCCCGCCGCCGCCTGCCTCGTCGACGGGGAGGACCACCGGAAGCGCCCTCAGGCCCTCCATGGCGTGACGTACTGCGGCGACGCTCTCCCCGCCGATGGCGACTCCACCCTTCAGGTCTTCGTTCGCCTGGACCAGCATGTTGGAGACGATGGAGGCCGCCTGGTGATAGGCGCCCTGGTCGCCATCGATCTCACGCGCATGGCGGCTGATGTTGCGGCCGAAGCGTCGGAGGAGGCGGCCGGCGACGAGGTCCACCGGATCCACCTCGAGCATCGGTAGGATTGCGTTGTCGACGATGTCGAGGCCGATGGAGATCTTGGCGAGCGCGTTGACTTTTGCCATGGACGGGACCTCCCAGCCATGCATGCCCTCGCCCTTTCGGAGCACCTGGAGAAGGTTGGGGGCCTGGCGAAGGTCGGCGGAGGTGATGTGGACCACGGCCTTCTTGGTGGTGGGGATCTCGTGGTAGATCAGCAGGCACTCCTGGAGGCTCGCAACGTTCCTCTGCCTGGGTGTCGTGTCGCTGATGTCGCCGTCGCCGCTGCCGCTGCCAGGCTCATCGTCGGCGAGGACCACCACCTTGGGCTTCAGCGTGTCCAACTGTCCATCGCCTGGCGGATCGCTGCCACCCTCTCCTCGTCGATCGGAAGCTCCTTGTTGACGAGGTCCATATTGGCGTCGACGAGGACCTTGCGCACCTTCCAGGCGTCGAGCTTGTAGGGGCCGTTCTTCCCATCCACCTTCCTCGCAAAGTGGTAGATGTCATTGGCGCATCGCTGGAGTAGGCGGGCGGCGCGGTGGTTGTCGGGGGCGGCCGCGAGCATGGGGAGGACGGCGACGTCGACCGTATCGAGGCAGATGGATGCCTGGGACACCTGCTCGAGCCTCCGGATGGAGGCCACCTTCCAGCTGAAGGCGGCCTCTCCCTTGCGAAGCACATGGTGGAGCGCAGGGGCGTCGGTGGCCAGGACGGACTCGAGCTTGACGCTGACGCCCACCGGAGTCGGCTGCTCCGTGAGGAGGCGGAGGGCTCCCTGGAGGCCGGCGATGGTCCTCTCGTTCTCCGCCGCCACCGCCATTTCCGCCGCCGCCGCGCTCTCTCTCTCGCTCTTTCTCTGTCTGAAGTGGAACCCTCCCGCTCTCTTTCGCCCAGATATTTTGTGTGTGATGTAACCTTTCTTTTTGGGTTTGGTCTTATTTTATAGTGGAACCCTCCCGCTCTCTTTCGCCCAGATATTTTGTGTGTGATGTGACCTTTCTTTTTGGGTTTGGTCTTATTTTATAGTAGTTACACGAAATTCTCTTTCGTGGAACGCACAAAAGGTATCTAATGCTGGAAGGGGATTGGTGGAGAGGGGCGGGGCGTGGATCAGTGAGTTGGCGCGAGCTTCAGGCGTTGGATTTGGGCCGCCGCGGGAGGATTGACGGAGTAGAGTGGAGCGTTGAATTTTCTATGGGTAGTGATCGACGAGTGGAGAGGTGCGTGTGGGGCCGCGGGGCGTCCGCGCGTTCTCGAAGCTTCTACCGGGTTCTGTTCGGACCCGATGGGGCTACCTACTCCTATGGGATCTTCGTGCGTTGCACGAAAGATGCGAAAGCCCTGTGATGCGTGGTGCAAGAGCTGGTGGAACGCGTCGACGTTGCTCAGCATGGCCCCGCGGCGCAGCATCCAGGGCGTCCAAGCTGGCCCGCGAGGAACACCGTAACGGCTCTCGAGCGGCCCACGCCATTCCAAATTCTAAATTTTTTCACACTCTCTCGATCACATCAATTTATAGAAGCATGCATGGAGCATTAAATATAGGTAAAAAAATTAACTAATTGCATAGTTTGTCTGTAATTTAAGAGACGAAGTTTTTGAGCCTAATTAGTCCATAATTGGACACTAATTACCAAATACAAACGAAAGTGCTACAGTAACTGAAGTTGTAAATATTTGCAATCTAAACAAGGCCTGACACAGTCAGTTTTCCTGTAGTTTCAATTCTGCAAAAACTATGTAATGTTGTAGTTGAATTCTACTCCCTCCGTTTCAAATTGTAATTTTCTTTACCTTTCTTTGTGCATACATTTTGCTATGTGTCTAGACATAATGTCTAGACACATAGCAAAATGCATATACCAAAAAAGTCAAAGTAAACTACAATTTGGACCCAATGAAAGCATGTGAAAAATATAAAAGCAAGGCAACTTTGAGATGCATGCATGCATGCTTGTGTTGAATTTGGACTACACATGTGCCTCGGTTTGAATTTGGATACACATGCAGTGGTTAACATTACAAAATGCAAATGGTGTCTTCAAGGAGTTTTAAAAGGAGTCCCTCACCATGTCAGGTCAGCCTGGGCGTTCGGGTTACCCGATTTTTTCGAGTCAGGTAGTTCGGGTAATGAAAACTACTACCTGATTTTAGTCCTGAAAAAACACTACCTGAAATTTCGGGTACCCGATAATTCGGGTTCGGGTATACCCAATCTACCTGAATTTACATAAAACAATATACTATTCACGATTTTAGTAGCAATTTATACATAATTTGACCTGTAATTTGTGTATAATTCGGGTACCCTCGGGTTCGGTAATTCGGGTCCTGGTTCGGGTAATTCGGGTACGGGTAATGGGTATCGGGTATTTTGCCCAGGGTTAATGTCAGGGACAATGATTTGCATGTCTTAGTCATAAGAAACACTTAAAGATCGAAGTTGGTGTATTTTGCGCAAGGAATAATGTTCAAAGGTTCTAACATGGCATGTAGGGCGTGTTTGGCTTGCAACCACAACGTCACGCCTCAAGTTCAGCTACCACACACGTGGAGGTTGTCGCTTAGTTCTCATCTAAGACTACCTGCACCGGGGCCGGTAAAGACATCCTGCAGGAGCCTTTACCGGACCCAAGGGCTGTAGCGGGGTCCTAGAAAACCTCCTAGAAAGTGCAGGACACGCTCGCATCCGGTGCTTTCACCGGACGTACGAGCATCCTGTACGTGCCAGGCGGGGCCTGCGCGTCCTCGCCCTCCATGCTCGTCGCTCCGCACGCCATGGCCGAAAGGAGAAGGGAGAAAGGGAGGGAGCAGAGGAGGCGCAGCCCGTGCACGCCGCGCCATGGGAGCTCCTCCGGGCCCGCGCTTGTCCTTGCCCGTCCACGCCGCGCCATGGGAGCGAGCAGAGGAGGAGACGGGCGCCGGCCCGCCCGCCACGCCGCAACCACACCGGGGAGGAACTCGTCGAGGAGGTGGCCGGGGCCGCCGAGCGTGCCATCGCCGGGCCCGCCCGCTACCCCTTCCTCCTCCGCGCGCGAGCCGCCTCTCCACATGGGCGCGCGGGCGCACGGGCGCAGGCCGCGAGCGCGTGAGCGCATGACGGCACGGACGCCATTGCCGCGCTACCCGTTCCTCCTCTGCGCGCTGGCCGCTTCTTCTTCTTCTTCGCGCCTCGCCGCGCGCGTGGACGCCACTGCCACTCCGCCTCGAAGCTCCACCGCCGCGAGTGCTGCAGCCGCGGCACCACCGGCCTAGGCTCGCCGAAACGCCGCCGCACCACCGCTGCTCCGTGAATCGAGCCACGCCGCCGCCTCTGCTCTGGGCGCGGGGCTCCGCCGGCCGCTGGAGCTGCCATCGCGGGCGTCGTCGCTCCACCTTCGTGCGGTCGCGCGCGAGCTCGGCCTCCACTCGGTCGGGCCTCCTCCGCGGCTAGGGCCGGGCCTCCTCCGCCGCCGTAGAGGGAGGCAGGGGAAAAAGGTGAGCCAGCGAATGGATAAGGTGGGGAAGGGGAAAAAAAGAAAAAAAAATCTTGACATGTAGGTCCCATAGTGGATAGAAGATGATATAAAAGATGGATGAGTGCGGAAGAATTGAATATAGAGGAGGGAATCTTGTTACTATATCTATTAGAATAGAGGAACATGACTGCAAGCATCTAAGTACCGACCGTCACAAACTTTTTTTTGCTTGTCGTTTGCTCCTGATGTTTGTCGTGTAGCACGTAGTAATTGTAGCGAGGTCGTGGCGAGTGTGGCGGGGTTTCTTGCCGCTATCGCCACACCGTGGCGTGGCCAACCGTGGCCAAGAACCAAGCAGGCTCTCGGAATAACTTGATAAAAGCACAGAACCATGATCGGGCGACAAATGCGACGGGACACATAGTTCCAAGTATAACAGGTTAATCCAGACTCCAGAGGAGAAAGATACACGACAAATCCTAATGCTACACCACTCTACTTAATTTAATACTCCCTTCGTTCTACATTATAAGCCATTTTCAAGAATTTTGGAGAATTCAATATCTTAATTAAGTTTGGCCAAAACTATACAGATAAGATTTGTGACACATATTATGGAAATATAATTGATGTAGAATCAAATGATAATAAGAGCATTTTAGAGGTCGAGGTAGAAACATATTTAGAGCGAGCAAAGGCAGGTCTTTCGGTGAAGCACAAGTCGGGCTATGGACTTGCGTGGCTTGCCGTGCCTTGCGCCAGCGCGCGCGTGATTGACCGAGCATCCATCATCCGATATCACTTGTGTGGACGTGTGGCCATGTGGGTAGATGGACCCAGCCAGCAGTGCCGGCCCTAAGGGGAGGCTAGGAGGCGTTTTTTTTTATATTTTTCAAAATCGTTTTTTACAAAAATATATTTTTGGTTTCATAATTTACAGATCTATAGCCCTACCGCCTGGCTGCGGGGCGGCCGCCCCCCTGCCGCCCTCCTGCTGGGCGGTAGTGACTTTAATATAAATAAATTTATTTTTAATCGCATTTTAGCCCCTGTGGGAGGCTGCCGCCCGGCAGCCAGGCGGTAGGTACCCGCCGCCCGGTGGCGGGGCGGTAGGCCTACCCGCCGCCCGGCAGGGGGGCGGCAGGCCCTTCCCGCAGGTTAAACCTTGACCGTCAGTGCGGCAGTGCGGCATTAGATGTGGTTTTAAATATTTTTGATAGAAATAAAAACTGTTAGTAAAGTAAATGAATATGAAAAGTAAAACTTAGCAATTCATACACATACGCAACTGAGAACGAAATAGGTGATGTAAGAGAACGAAATAAGTATAACATGACGACATAACAAAAATACAGAAACAACTAGAAGCATCTCCTAACCACCCCCGGCCATGTTGACCTCTTTTACGCTGTGCGTGGACGTGGTCTGTAGGTGGTGTGTCGGTCTGGAGGCCCTCGTCTCTACCTGGACGTCCGGTGGCCACAGGTGTATGGACGTGGTTTTTATTTCTATCCAAAATATTTAAAACCACATCTAATGCCGCACTGACGGTCAAGGTTTAACCTGCGGGAGGGGCCTGCCGCCCCCTGCCGGGCGGCTACCTGGCCTACCGCCCCGCCACCGGGCGGCGGGTACCGGCTGCCGGGCGGCAGCCTCCCCCTAGGGGCCAAAATGCGATTAAAAATAAATTTTATTTATATCAAGGTCCCTACCGCTCAGCAGGAGGGCGGCAGGGGGCCGGCCGCCCCGCAGCCGGGCGGTAGGGGTATAAATCTGTAAATTATGAAATCGAAAATATATTTCTGCAAAAAAATGATTTTGAAAAATATAAAAATAAAAAAAACGCCGGCCAGGAGGGGCGACGGCCGAGGGCCCAGGCGGCAAGGGGGCCCAAGACTATGTATATAAACTCTCATACCATATAGTCATTATGCTTAATGAAGACAGCCCATTAGGAAGCGAATGAGGACCAGGGATGGCAGCGGCTAGCTCAAGGAGGCAACCAAACGTTTTCTCTTTCTTTCCCAGGATCAGGAGGCAAGGAGTCACGCTCGTGCCCCAATACCTTATGCCCTAACGCAAGATCGTGACCGGAGATCATGAGACGGAGCTCAAGATGGCCGACGACGAGGTGGTTGCGGTGACGTTCACGGCTAGATTGCACACAACGACGACGACTAGGCCAGACGCACGACGAGTGTACATTGTTCCATGATAATTATCATCAAACCTGTTAAATCTAAAATATATATCACTGAATTATTTTTTTGTTTTGTATAAAAAAGTAGCTTCAACATATATTATAAGATTTTATGTATAGTTTAGAGGGGCCGTCGAGATGAGGTTGCCCGAGGGCGTGAAAACTTAGGGCCGGCACTGCCCGCCAGTAGCAGCAGTATAGAAAACTTACACGGAGTGCATGGCCATTTATCTTCCTTATTAATTGCAACCCGTCAGTAACGACGTTTGGAGGAGGTCTTGTAGCCCATGTGTTGTCCATCATCGAGGGCTGCTCGCCGCAACGTGGGCGTTCCTCGTAGAGGGCCAGCTTGTAGTACTAGTACTCCGTACTACCTGCCCTGCAACAGTCGGGCAGGCTCCGTCGCCTTGCGGCCTTGGGGCCGTGTGGCCCCGCTCCGCGAGCTCGGGCACCTGCGGAGGAGGCTTGGACCCTGTCCTGTTCCCGGTGCATGATCTGGCCACCACCGTACGCGACCTGGATGAAGGACAACAAAACAAGGCTGCAGGCTGCGGCACACGGTGCGGTGGCTTGTGCGGAAGGCTGGTCCGGTCGGTGGCGAGAACATCAATCAACGTACCTCTGGGCTGGGCTTGCCGTTCGTCGTTCTACGATCTGGACTTGAACACCGGCAAGGCAAGCCAGTCCTCTTCATGCCCACCACCTGCCGGTGGATGGAGATGCTAACTGCCACTCCCTGCTGCTGGTGGCAGAAGCAACAAAGCTCGATTCACGTATCCGTTGTTCGTACTACTAGTGCTACACTAGCATCTGTGTGACACAAAATCAGTTAATGTTGCTAGTGTTTTGCATCTCTGCGTGACACTGAGTTTTTTTTTGGCTAATTGTGCAACTGCCCCTGTTCTAGATAGATGTACTACTAGTGCTACACTAGCATCTGTGTGACACAAACTCTCTCCCTTTCTCACTGCTAAGTGGACCCCGCTCGTCAGTCTCTTCCTCTACCTTTGTCGCAGCAGTCTGTCGCTGAGCCGATCCAGCCATGGAGTAAGCGCAGGTCATTCCCCTTCTGCCCACGCCGGCTGCCGCACATCGTTTCTCTTCTCTTAGATAGACAAGATAAACAAAGACAGATCCTCAAAACTGCTTGGACTCCTTTGATTGAAGGACAGATTAATCAGAAGCGCTATTAAGAATCCAATCTCGTTACAATAAATGTTTGGATTCTTTATCTCAACGCTATCCATCCAGCCTATAAATTGAAGAGCAAACCCACGTGATCATGCATCTAATCCAACACACAAACCAGGCAAAGCGCCATAGCATCGCCCTCCAACTCGACATGGCTTCGTCCAAGCTCATCGCGCTGTTGTTCGCCTTCGCCATGGCAGCGGCGGCGCTGCATCCCTCGGAAGCGGCGAGGCTCCAAGTCGTCCAGCAAGCATCCAAGCCCGTGGCCGCAAGCCAAGAAGCAGCAGAAAAGGTGGCCGACCAAGCAGCAGCAGGCGCCGGCGGCGTGGCACGCCCATCGACGACACCTCCGTTGCCTGGCATCCCCGCTGGCCTACCTCCAAATCTACTGGCCGCCATCCCGGAGCTGCTTTTCCCGGGGCTGGGCGCCGCCCGCCGCGATTCCGCTCACGCCGCCTGGCGCGCCCGGCCCGCCGCGCCCGCCGCGCTGCCGCAGCCGCGCCACCCGGACCGGGCCGCCCGACTCCCGGACTGCCTTGCCCGCACCGGCCACGCGCCCGACGCGCCGCCGTCGCGCGCCTCGACGCCGCCCGGACCGCCCTGCCCGACGCGGAGCCGCGCCGCTCGGACCTCCACGCCCGACGCGCGGAGCCGCGCCGCCGTAACGGGTGCGCCGTACGGAATCGACCGAGAACGTCTGAGTCGGGTCTGGGGAGAGAGTAACAGAGAGAACAGGCAGGATAAGGGGTAGGATAGTCTTTTTTTCGTTTTTCCTTTTTTCAAACATTTTTTTAATCCATTAATCCCTAAAAGGTGACGGTGTGCCGAAATAGGGGCACGCGGGAGCTTCGTTTTGAAAAAACAGGGGGCAAACAAGTAAAGTTAAAAAAACGAGGGCAAACAAAAAATTAAACTTCAGAATAAGGACAGTTGTGCAATTAGCCTTTTTTTTATGACAACAACATGACACAGACTTGATCTTGCTCAACTGGTTGGTCCGACGGCGCGATGGGCCGTGCTCGCGGAGCGGGGGGGGGGCTCATTTGGCCGGCCGATTCATGCGGGTGCGGGGGTCGTCAGTCGTGGCACACCTTGTCAAATGGCAACCAAAGAATAACGTGAACGGCAATGAAAGGATTAGTAAGGAAATTTCTTTTAAAAACACACACACTACTAGTGACACTGCCCGGTCTAGGATTTTTTCTAAATTTTAATCCTTATTTAATCAATATGTCAAAAATAACTGCACTCAAAAAATATTTGCACCTCATATCCCTTTTGGTAGCGCCGAGTCCTATGGCGCGACCAAACCATATTGTCGCGCCACATAAATTGGCGCGGCAAGATACCACATTCTGGTCGCGACGTGGAAAAGTCTTGTCTCGCCAAATTATTTGGCGCGACAAGACTGAATTTTCCAAAAATCATAACTCCTCAATACTACGTCGGATGAAGATGATTTCTATGTGAAAATTGTAGCTCTCGACGAGATCTACAACTCTCTAGTTTTGAGTTTTTTCATTTGAAGAAGTTAAAAGGTTCAAAAAAAATATGTAAAGTTTCAATACCAAAATGATCGTGTATTAGCGCTTGTCACATTATAGAAATAATATCTTTTTTGTATGGATTCAAACGAAAATACCTTTTACATACCTTTTTCAGCTCGGTTTGCACATGGTATCCCAGAAACCACACGTGCTAATTTCTGCTTTTTGCGAGACAGGAGCTAAAAGAAATGATGATTCTTCCTAAAGCCGAAAGCCCAAATTGCGTTCTTGTTGGGATTCTTCTTCTGTCCCTTTTCGGCTTTTCCTCTGTTAGCTTCTGCAAGAACTAGTTGCTCGTGTAGCTGATGCTACCGATAAGCACATGCACAAAACTACGAAAGACAGGATCCCAACCAGTGGCGGAGGACAAATCAAAGCTAAGGTATGGCTGAGCTATACCAATCAAGCTTCAAATCTCAATTGACGGTGGCAGTGAAGTAAAAATATACAGATAGAAAACTGCATGTGGTATATAACAAAATACTACCAGTAAAACAAGGTATGGCGGCGGCCATATTTAGCCATACCGAGAGCTCCGCCACTGATTCCAACTAACCGTCTTGCCGACCTCTCCCCTTCTATATATATACAAACAGAAATTAGTGAGGCAAGGCGAGGCGACTATCACTCTCGCATGACTCTCCAATCCAAGCCCGTCCCCAAATTTATCAATGGCCACGATTGGTTGTCACTAGAAACACGAGATCGCAACAATGCTTATTTTACCTCCCGACCTGCTGGCTGCTGCAACCGGTTGGAATGCTAAATGACGTGAGAACTTTTTCGAATATTATAAAACTAGAAATTTATAGAAAGAAATTATTTTAAAGAATGGCTAATCATGGATTTTTAGAATCTAGAGCTCAGAAATCTTGTTTTAAGAAAGGAAGAGGAAAACACAACTTGGCCCGGCCCATCGCCCGCAGACGCCAGCCACCCACATCACCACACCACCGGAGTAGATACGACGCGCCGCCGCCCTCCGCCCGGCTCCAAGGAAACATTGACCTCCGCCCTCCGCGACCAGCAGCGGCGTCGCCAGCAACTCCGAGCCCGGTCTCGGGGTGAGCCTCTTCCTCCTAACAGCCTGCTCGCCCTCAACGTTAGGTTACTTCGGTCAATGTTTTGTTCACTTTCTAGTTTCTTTGGTCGATCTCCAAAGTGCTTGTGTGCCTTTTCCTGCTGTTTTCCCCCTTACATTTCGTTCATGTGTCCATCTGGGCTACCATTATCATCATTTTTTTGTTTCTGTTGCAGGTATACCTCATCAAGGGGTAAAAGAAAGGGATCACCCTGTCAACAAGATGGCGATGGAATATCTCGAGCTGGTAAAATAATGAGGAGTTCAATCCCAGACCTTCCTGAGGTAACTTAACATGTGTCGGAGAAAAAAAAAAGATATCATGTATGGGATGTTTTTAGCACTTGCTAACCTTTATGATTCCCAACTAGGAGTATTACTGAACTATTATAGGGAAAAAATGATGGCCAGAGGTCAGCTTTGTATAATTGTATACAGTCAAACTAGGCCATGAACTCAAGGATTATTAATCTGTGCTATGTGTCTATGTCGCTAGTGTTGTGCTGCAACCAAGTTCATATGGTCATTCGTTCGCATATTCTATGCTGCATTGTCAGCGGACATAGCTCCGCAACGGCTAAGACTATCCGCCATTTTTTATACATCCTAGTCAGCAAGATCCCCTTCCCTATATCTAATTCTTTCACACTCATCAATTTTTTATATTCATCCTCTATTAACTATGGGGCCCACTTGTCATTTTTTTTCATTTTTTCTTTTACTTTTCCCCCTCTCTCCATCCATTCGACCGCACCACCTCTCCCTGCCTCCTCGCTCCACGCCGACGACTCCGCGCGAGAAGCTCCCTCTTCTCTCCCCCACCGGCGGCCGCGGCAGGGCAGCGCGACGGCGGCTCTCCACCGGCGCCTCCCCCTCCCTGCGCGTGGCCGTGGCGGCGACGGGTCGCGTGCGCGCGGCGGTCCGAGGACGACCTCTTCTCCACCTCCTCCGCCTCCAAGCTCGCTGGTGCTCCGCCTCCAAGGTCGCCGGCCTCGGGCGCGGCGGCAGAGGCCCGCGCGACGGCGCCCCAGCGCGTCCTCTCCACCGGCAAGCGAGGACGGCCACAGTGTGGACTGCTCGAGGTGGTCCGGCGGCGTCCTCCCACAAACCAAATCGCAGCCGGCGGCCGGCGAGGTGGTCACCGAGGACGGTCCCTCGTCGGCGAGATCTCCCCGGCGCTTCTCGCGGACCTCCTGCGCGCCATCAAGTCCGGGCTCAAGGACAAGGCCGGAGCACCACCGCACGCCCTCTCCTTGCTCCGGCGGAGGTGGCCGCGTCCGGCCGAGGTGGCCTCGTCCGGCGGCGCCCTCACGTGCGGCTTCCCGGATCCGCGTGGCCGCACGTCGTCCTGCTCCCGAGCGCAGCGAGGCCGCCGGGACGGTCGTGGCTGGAACAGGGGCGCGGGCTGGACGACGGCAACGGGCAGGCGGCGGCCATGGAGCTCCGGGGCTGGACCTCCTCCTCTCTCCTCGCCTTTTCCCTCGAGCGGTGGAGCTGGACGAGCGCGGGCCCCAGGGAGGCGCGTACCGGAGCTGCCGTACGTCCGGGGCAGACATCCAGGAACCGCTGCCGCGATTTTTCCTGGATCCGTCTCCTGCAGGATGGGTACCGGATGTGTATCCAGGACCCAGTGCAGCAAGTCTAACGCCCGGGCATGTAGGATCTCAACAACCCGTGTGTACGCGCCGCGCCCACGCGTCCGCAACAGCTGCGCTCTCGCCGCGCCTCCCGCCCCGGCCCCACCGCCGACTCGCCATGGAGCAGAAAAGGAAGGAGCAGAAAGGAAAAAGTGGGAGGGGGCGCCATGCTCGAGATCTGGGGGAGACCATGTGCAGTGGGAAAGGATGGCAGCCGGGAGGTGGGGCTGGATGGCGGGCGCGGGGCACCTCGCCTGGATCCAGATCCAGAATGAGAAAGAGAAAAAAAAGGATAGAGGAGGAAGGGAGCAGGTGGGGGAGGGGGATCACGTGGTGGGCCATGTCGACTGTAACTTTCCTTGCGTGCGGTCATCCGGAAACTCAGCATTCCGTAGGCGCACTCGCCCGTTCTCGCCTGAACGGCCTTGGCCAAAGGCCTGTGTTGTAATACTATATATGTACACTCATATGATCAATACAAGCATCCAGTTGAGCAATTCTATTCTACATGGTATCAGACTCCGCTGATCCTACCCTCTCTCCGGCACATGCAGCTTCCGCTCCCATGGCTCCCTCTTCTCACGCGGCCTCTGATTCTTCTTTCGACGACGGCTTCTCCGTCGCTCCATCCACCTCCTCCCAGATCCAAGGGATCTCCATCTGCCACCATGTTCCCATCATTCTTGAGATGGACGACGGCAACTTCGGTCAGTGGCGTCATTTCTTCGAGTCCGCCCTCGGCAAGCTCGGGCTGGAGGACCACATCAACACCACTACGCCGAACGACGTCCGCGATCGCGAGTGGCGCCGGATTGATTCCTGCGTCGTCAACTGGATCCTCACAACGGTCTCCAAGGGCGTCTACGACGTCGTGCGCCGTGACAACCATGACGCTTTCTCCCTCTGGCACGCCGTCGAGGCCCTCTTCCATGACAATGAGTTGTAGCGTGCCGGCTTCCTCGAAACCGAGCTACGCTCTCTCCAACAAGGCAACATGTCGATGAACGACTACTGTACCAAGTTGAAGCGCATCGCTGACCAGCTGCGTGACATCAGCTACGCCGTCTCCGAGCCGAGCCAGGTGCTGAATCTTCTCCGCGGCCTCAACCCCCGGTACCGCTACGTCAAGCCGGTGATCACCTCCAAGTTCCCGCCGCACACCTTCCAAAGCACCCGCTCCTTCCTCATCCTTGAGGAGCTCAGCTTCCAGCACAACTCCAACGCCGAGGCTGGGCAGGCCTTCACCGCGTCCCACAGCGACCACTCCGGCGGCTCCTCCAGCTCGGTCTCCTCCGGTGCCAAGGACAGGTCCTCCGCCCCGCCCGCCCAGCGCTCCAACAACCGATCCGGCCACGGCAACGGTGGCGGGAACCCTCGCTCCAACAACCGCTCGGATCGTCGTCGCGACCGGAACAACGGCGGCGGCAACTCGCCCTCCAACGCCAGCGGCAACACCCCCAACACCCAGTCCGCGCCGTGGGCCGCGGGCTACAATCCGTGGCAAGGCATGGTGCAGACCTGGCCCATGCCTTTCCGTGCCCCGGGTGCCGGCGTTCTGGGGGCTCGCCCACCGTTCCAGCCGCAGCAGGCGATGGTGGCCGCCTCCCACCCCTCCAATGTCTTCGACACCAGTGCCTTCTACGCGGCGCTGCCATCCTCCGGCGTCCCGCACCAACCTCCCACCGCCTCCGACTAGTACCTCGACACCGGCGCGACGTCGCATATGTCTTCCTCTCCTGGTAACCTCCTTCTCTCCAACCTTCAACCATCTTCTTCAGTCATCACAGTAGGTAATGGTGCTCAAATGCCTGTCACACATCAAGCACAAACACTCATTCCTACTGCCACCAATCCTCTTCATCTAAATGACGTTCTTGTTTCACCCTCTCTCATTAAGAACTTGATTTCTGTTCGTCGTTTAACTCGTGATAATAATGTTTTAATCGAGTTTGACCCTTCTGGTTTTTCCATCAAGGCTCTTCCTACCATGGCGGAGATGCTCTGATGTGAAAGCAACGGCGATCTTTACCCTCTCCGTCTTCCACATCCTGAAGCTCTTCATGCGTCCTCGGCAACGTCCCTGTGGCATCAGCGACTGGGACACCCCGGCCACCCAGTCACTTCTCAAGTTCTGCACACTTTTGGTTTTAGCTGTAATAAATCTGAAAAGCATTCATGTTCTTCATGTCGAAAACATCCTCGCCTGCCATTTGCTCCTTCAGTTTCTCAAACATTTTTCCCTTTCCAATTAGATCATTCCGATGTGTGGACATCACCTGTGTACAGTTATTCAGGATACAAGTATTACGTTATTTTTCTTGATGATTATAAACACTACATCTGGACAATCCCGCTTCGCAATAAATCTGATGTGCTGTAATCCATCACGTTATATTGCTACTGGCAGTGTCAGCAAAACTTGGTGCTCGATCTGCTGCAATCATCCCACCAGGGGCGGAGCCTAGTGGAGGCTAAACTGGGCTCCGGCCCTCCCTTGCCCCATGAAATTTTCTCAAGATTTGCTTCTACATGCTTGCTTGCCAAGCCGCAGCTGCATGGTTGTATGCATACATACGACATAAGCTCCCCCCTGCTCCATTTATCTACAAGCAGCAGCACTTGTTCAAACCTTTCTAGATGAACAACTCTATAGGTATCAAGGCTGAAGTCTGATCGAACTGCCCCCCCCCCCCCCCCCCCCCTCCCCTTGGTTTTGGCTCACCGCTCCGCCACTGCATCCCACTATGTGTGTGTAAGATAAGGACAGGTCATGAGTAATGTGAATTTTGCTGTTCTTGTGCTGGGATCAAGCTAAGCACAAGACATAATGTTGAAAAGGCCAAATGTGGCCTGCAAATTTGTTGTAAAAAATAGGTCTAGACGTCTAGCTAGTATAATATGTTGACCCAGGAGAGGAAGGATAATAACTAATAAACTAAGAAGGCAAATCGTAATGCTAAAACAGTAAAACACTCGGTACCTCCTCTTCGTGTTCTAGCGATAGCAATAGTGCAGGACCCGGATCAGGTGCAGTTTGAACTACTACTGCAAGTTGGTGGCCAGGACGGACTCGAGCTTGACGCTGACGCCCACCGGAGTCGGCTGCTCCGCGAGGAGGCGGAGGGCTCCCTGGAGGCCGGCGATGGTCCTCTCGTTCTCCGCCGCCACCGCGATTTCCGCCGCCGCCGTGCTCTCTCTCTCGCTCTTTCTCTCTCTGAAGTGGAACCCTCCCGCTCTCTTTCGCCCAGATATTTTGTGTGTGATGTGACCTTTCGTTTTGGGTTTGGTCTTATCTTATAGTAGCTACACAAAATTCTCTTTCGTGGAACGCACGAAAGGTATCTAATGCTGGAAGGGGATTGGTGGAGAGGGGCGAGGCGCGGATCAGTGAGTTGGCGCGAGCTTCAGGCGTTGGATTTGGGCCGCCGCGGGAGGATTGACGGAGTAGAGTGGAGCATTGAATTTTCTATGGGTAGTGATCGACGAGTGGAGAGGTGCGCGTGGGGCCGCGGGGCGTCCGCGCGTTCTCGAAGCTTCTACCGGGTTCTGTTCGGACCCGATGGGGGTACCTACTCCTATGGGATCTTCGTGCGTTGCACGAAAGATGCGAAAGCCCTGTGATGCGTGGTGCAAGAGCTGGTGGAATGCGTCGACGTTGCTCAGCACGGCCCCGCGGCGCAGCGTCCAGGGCGTCCAAGCTGGCCCGCGAGGAACGCCGTAACGGCTCTCGAGCGGGCCACGCCGTTCCAAATTCTAAATTTTTTCACACTCTCTCCATCACATCAATTTATAGAAGCATGCATGGAGCATTAAATATAGGTAAAAAAATTAACTAATTGCACAGTTTGTCTGTAATTTAAGAGACGAAGCTTTTGAGCTTAATTAGTCCATAATTGGACACTAATTACCAAATATAAACGAAAGTGCTACAGTAACTGAAGTTGTAAATATTTGCAATCTAAACAAGGCCTGGATGCATGAAGATACAGTCAGTTTTCCTGTAGTTTCAATCCTGCAAAAACTATGTAATGTTGTAGTTGAATTCTACTCCCTCCGTTTCAAATTGTAATTTCCTTTACCTTTTTTTGTGCATACATTTTGCTATGTGTCTAGACATAATGTCTAGACACATAGCAAAATGCATATACCAAAAAAGTCAAAGTAAACTACAATTTGGACCCAATGAATTCTACAGCTAAATTGCAGTATCGTTACTACCATCCCAGCGAGTTTGATTTTCCTCTCTGTAGTTTTTTCTGCTATTCAGGGAATAAGTCGCTCGTTTGACTTACAATCTGTGCTACACTTATGCCCAAGAACACTTGTTCAACCTCATAGGGGGGTCCGGAGTGTCTTCTCGGCTTGGATGGCAGATAGGTTCTAACAACTAAACCTATCTACCAGGGAGCCAGGGCGCCGGGGTGCTGCATACAATGTTTCAACAAAAAACAAAAGTTCTACTGCTGTGATGGTCCAGCTCAGGAATCTGCAGGCTCCCGCTTGAAATAAGCAGCTACAAAGTCGACGACCTCCCGCACGCTTTCCTGAGCGGAGGCTTCCGTCTCCGCCACTGGACCATCGACGACGGGGGCTAGCGAGATGGCGGGGTCATGGCTCCGGAGGCATGTCAAAATATACTCCGCCACCATCCGGCACAGCTCACGGCCCTCGGCTTCAAGGTGGCCAGTGAGGATCGGCTCCAGGCGCCGGAATCTCTCTGAAGCAGAGTTCAGCACCGGGAGGGCGTCAGCAATTGAAGCTGGCCGCTCCGCCGCTTGGATTGGACTCATTCCAAGTGGCACCAGAGCTGAGCTTGCTTCGCCCATCCAGTCGATGATTCGCTGGGCCCCCATGCACTGGTCCTCCTGCAGCTTCCGGGCTGCCTCCTAGACCACCTCCTGTACCTGGGCATCCAGTGCCGCCTGAGCCACCTCCAGCTGGAGGGGCTTCTCCTGGAGCGAGGCCTCCTTCCGCGCCGCTGACTCCTTCAGGGTCTTAAGACACTCGCGCTGGCACGCAAGGGCCTACTCCATGCTGATGGTGAGGGATTCCCGCCGTGCAAGGGACTTCCTCTCCTCGTCGAGCTCCATCTCGGCAACAGCCTGCTGGCTGGCGGTCTCCTGCAGCTCCTGGCTCCATTGATGCAGGGACTCGGAGAGTTTGTCGAGCTCCTGCTTGCAGACCTCGAGTCCCTGGCTGCGAGACTCGAGCTCGGATCCCTGAGCCGCAAGGCTGGCCTCCTTCTTGGCAATAGCCTGCTCCCGCAGCTCCAGGGCTTTCTCCCGTCCCGCCACCACGAGCTCCCGGTCGAACACCTTCCGGAGCCCTTTCCTGTAGGACTCAAGGTCGGCCTCAAGCTCGGACCGGGCGGAGGCAGCACGGGAGGCCTCGACCTTCGTGCGCTCCTCCAGACGGATGTGCCAGTCGCCGAGGCGCTGACGCTCGCTCTCTAGAGCTGTCCACTCCCATCGGAATGCTGCCTCAGTGGTAGAGGTCGCCTCTTCTATCGTCTGCGGACCCGGACCAGCACCCGGGGGAGGGGAACCGCATCCTCCTCTGGGGGACCTTGTAAGAGCCGCCTACCAGAGACCACCTCTAGCTCTTCAGGTTGGGAGCTGGGGTGGAGACATCTGGCACAGACGTTGGTCCCTCGGGTACTGAGGTGCTCGCCGTCGCCAAGCCCAGTGTCGGTGCGTCTGCCACCGTAACCGGGGCCTCGGGGGCCACCGCGTTGGACGTTGCTGCGCCTGGCACTAGCGCATCTGCCGCCGCCGCGTTGGGCACCATCGGGTTAGCGGAGGTCGCCGCACCCGAGCTCCCCACATCCGCCGTCGCTTCCGCCGTTGCCGCCGAGGCACCGGTCGCCTGGACCCAGGCTGATGAGCCAGCGGCGGCGGAAGAGCTGCCTGGGCGAGAGGCCCTGCCAAACGAAGAGAAGAAGCTCTTCAGCAAAAAGCGAAGCACCAGGAATAAGGGGAGTGAACAGAAGAACACTTACCCCGAAGCGCCGGGTCTCCAGCGTCCACGGAGGCTGGGCGACCACTGCTGCCGTGGCAGCGGCGGAGGCGCACCTCGTGGCTGCTGCTGCCCTTGTGGTGGTGATGGTGGTGGAGGTTGTTGTTGCTGCTGCTGCTGCTGTCGGGGAGAGGCACCTCCCGGCGGTGGTGATGGCGGCGCAGCTACACCAGGGGTCCCGCGTGAGCCGAGGGCCCGGGAGCTACCCTGGCCCACGTCCTCAGCGGCCCTCTGACGCTTTGCGGCGGGCTCCATAACTGGGGTCCCGTCGCTACGGTGCAACCTGCGCCGGCTCACCTCCTCCGGCGATGCGCCGGAGCTGCTTCGGGCCTGGCTGGGACCGCTCGCGGCGGAGCTACCAGCCACGGCCTGCTTGCCCTTGGCAGAAGGGCCAGACCCTGCGGTGCTCGACACGGCCTGTTCCTCGGACGCACCGGGGATCCGGATCCCACGGTCCGGGTCGCCCCCAGTTTGGCGCGCTGCTAGCCCACCGTCGTCGAGGGTTGGCAGAGTGGCCTGCACCGCAGCCCTTAGGCTTGAGTCCTCGCAGAGGGGAACGACGCCCTGAGGGAGGATCAGTTGCTCCGAGACGAAGATCTCCCCTGTCACCGCCCGCACCACGACCTCCAGGCCTTCCTGGGTCAGATCGCTGCAGTCTTGGAGTCCGGTGAAGCTCCAGGCAGGACGCGGCCGCTGCTTCAGAGGGGCGATCCGGC
This sequence comes from Panicum virgatum, assembly GCF_016808335.1. Taxonomy (NCBI): domain Eukaryota; kingdom Viridiplantae; phylum Streptophyta; class Magnoliopsida; order Poales; family Poaceae; genus Panicum; species Panicum virgatum. Next base: position 918,393 of record NC_053142.1, on the reverse strand, counting down.
GCTTCAAGAAGTCCCCGAGCACGTGCAGCGAGGTGAGGCCGCTCTCCGCTAGCGTCCTGATCTTGCTCAGCACGGGGTCAAACTCCGACGGCAGGGAAGGCTTGGCCCTCCAGGACTGGCGGTCGGAGGCGGGTCCCTCGGTCGGCATGATGAGGTGCTCGTTGGCTTCGGTGGTGGCGATCACCCACTCCTTGTGCCAATCCTCCCACTTCCCGCCAGTAAGCCCGGGGATGTAGGGCATCTGCAGATCGCTCCTTGTCTGGAAGTAGTACGCCCCCACTTCATCCTTGCTCTTCTCGGACTTCACCAGGACGAAGAAGTGGCCGAAGAGAATGACGCAGGGCCGCACCCCCACGAACATCTCGCATAGGTGGACGAAGATCGACGTCAGAAGGATGGAGTGGGGCGTGAGATGCTGGAGCTGGAGGCCGAAATCCTCCTCCAGCAGCAGCAGGAAATACGAAGATATCGGCAGCCCCACCCCGGTGGAAATGTGCGAAATAAACAGCACAAATTCCCCGCCGCGCAGATCGCCGAGGGGAACCGAGCCTGCTCGAATTCCCCAGGCAGTCTCCTGTGGACTCCACCCAAGCAGGCGGCGCACCACGTTCAGTTCCGCCTCGGTTTGGAAACGACGGGGACGAACGAGGGACGCCATCTTGCTATGGAGGCGAGGAACAATCTGCGCAGAAGAGCAAGGGGCGAGGAGGCTCGAAGGCAAAGGGGCGCAAAGGTTTGGAAGGAAGAAGGCGAATGCGGAAAAATAACCGCGGTATGTGGTTCGGCCCTTTATGAAGCTTGATCCAAAAGGTGCGCCCCGGAACCGTCGCTGGATGCAAAGCGACGCTCACGCCTAGTGTTAGCCGCCCGGTCCATGACAAGGGGGCCCAGGCCCACCTGTCAGGAGAGGCGGGTAACAAACGAAGGTGTGAAAAGGCGGGATTCGAACCGTCGCGTGCACACGGAGCGAGGCGGAAGCCGAACCGACGTGCCTGTACGAGCGCTGACAGGGTCAGACCTTTTGGGAACCGCGCTGGCGGAAAAGAATTCCTTTTACCCCAGCGGCAGTAGTACCGAGCGTTATACGCGTGACTAGGCACACCACTGTGCGTGGGGGCCTTGAGTCAGTGAGCCGTTGCGACGTGATGGGCCAGTAAGGAACCCAGTGGATGGACAAAGCCGGACAAGACTCCTGCAGCGCGCACAGTCTAACACTAGAGGCATCAAGTTATGCAGAGCTAGGTCACAATAGTGGCCCCAACTGCGGGTTCGTCGCCTCACCCGAGGTGGGCCCGGGGGCCACTGTCAGTACCCTGTAGCAGGGATACCCACTCCTACTGTAGTAAAACAGGGCTCGCATAGTCATCCATAACTACGCCCTAAGGGGCGGAGCAGCCGGGCCCCAGGGGTACGGCTCTTACCTCACCAGGCCAACAGGGGCGGAGCAGCCGGGCCCCAGGGGTACGGCTCTTACCTCACCAGGCCAACGGCCCCGGACCCATTCCCCGCTCTGGGAACGGGTCCGGTGACGTCACGTGTCCCTGAGAAAGGGAAGCTCCGTGCCAACAGCCGAGGGGTCGGACCCCCCATATGGGTCCGGGACCTCCCCGCGTCCGTCCGGACCTGCCACGCGCGTAGAACCAATATACCACCGAGGCGGGGTCCGGGGGCACCACTTGTCCCGCAGCTGGAAGACTCGCCCACCCACCGCATTCAATGCGGATAGTTGAGGTGTGCTCTGCCGCCGCGGTGCGCGGGGCAGCTTTTGTCAGGCCTCACTGTAGACCGCATATTACCTGAGACTTTGCATATGAACTTATTTTACTATTCAGCAAACCTAACAACTTAAGGGGGGGAAACCGCAATGTGGATTCTGAATTAGCATGAGGCCGGTATGTTACCGTTCACAGATTCGCAGTCCACGTGCTTGCTGATGATCCAAACATACAAAAAGCTCATCCACAACTTGCTGTACTATTCCAGTTTTCTATTCATTGCAATGCAAGATGCTTGGCCCCAAATTACAAAAATGTTTAAGGGCAAAGCTGAAGTGACATGATTAGTAATTATGCCATAAATTCAAGGACATTTACTATAAGTCTTTCCTGCCCCAGTCTAGACACATGCAAATTTGAACTAAATATCATCAGCAAGCACGTTTCACAAAGATCAATCATCAGTTTCGGATCTAGCCGGCAATAAACACAATTTCATAAAGAAAAAGCACGGTAGATGTAGATGCAATCATACAAAAGAACAGAATAACAGCAACCTCATATAGATATCGATCATTAACTGCAGATGCCATTACAAATTGTTCATCAGGAGATCATCAGTGATCATCGCCACCCTGGAAACTAAACTTTGCAAGACAGAAAACGCAAAAACATGACTGCCTCACATCAGGCACGAAACAACACCACCATCGGAAGATCCTCTCATTCGCAGCTTCTACTACTCCAGTAAAACTAGTACTAGTACTACTCATCCACAGAACTCGATCAGGCGGATTCATCTACTCGACTACACCATGGCGCTTCCAAAGATTCTTACTCATTCACAACGGGAACAGGCCGCCGCCACTGGCCTACAGATCCGCGCCGCCGTCCCCGCCGCCGCCTGCCTCGTCGACGGGGAGGACCACCGGAAGCGCCCTCAGGCCCTCCATGGCGTGACGTACTGCGGCGACGCTCTCCCCGCCGATGGCGACTCCACCCTTCAGGTCTTCGTTCGCCTGGACCAGCATGTTGGAGACGATGGAGGCCGCCTGGTGGTAGGCGCCCTGGTCGCCATCGATCTCACGCGCATGGCGGCTGATGTCGCGGCCGAAGCGTCGGAGGAGGCGGCCGGCGACGAGGTCCACCGGATCCACCTCGAGCATCGGTAGGATTGCGTTGTCGACGATGTCGAGGCCGATGGAGATCTTGGCGAGCGCGTTGACCTTTGCCATGGACGGGACCTCCCAGCCATGCATGCCCTCGCCCTTTCGGAGCACCTGGAGAAGGTTGGGGGCCTGGCGAAGGTCGGCGGAGGTGATGTGGACCACGGCCTTCTTGGTGGTGGGGATCTCGTCGTAGATCAGCAGGCACTCCTGGAGGCTCGCAACGTTCCTCTGGCTGGGTGTCGCGTCGCTGATGTCGCCGCCGCCGCTGCCGCTGCCAAGCTCATCGTCGGCGAGGACCACCACCTTGGGCTTCAGCGTGTCCAACTGTCCATCGCCTGGCGGATCTCTGCCACCCTCTCCTCGTCGATCGGCAGCTCCTTGTTGACGAGGTCCATATTGGCGTCGACGAGGACCTTGCGCACCTTCCAGGCGTCGAGCTTGTAGGGGCCGTTCTTCCCATCCACCTTCCTCGCAAAGTGGTAGATGTCATTGGCGCATCGCTGGAGTAGGCGGGCGGCGCGGTGGTTGTCGGGGGCGGCCGCGAGCATGGGGAGGACGGCGACGTCGACCGTATCGAGGCAGATGGATGCCTGGGACACCTGCTCGAGCCTCCGGATGGAGGCCACCTTCCAGCTGAAGGCGGCCTCTCCCTTGCGAAGCACGTGGTGGAGCGCAGGGGCGTCGGTGGCCAGGACGGACTCGAGCTTGACGCTGACGCCCACCGGAGTCGGCTGCTCCGCGAGGAGGCGGAGGGCTCCCTGGAGGCCGGCGATGGTCCTCTCGTTCTCCGCCGCCACCGCCATTTCCGCTGCCGCCGCGCTCTCTTTCGCCCAGATATTTTGTGTGTGATGTGACCTTTCTTTTTGGATTTGGTCTTATCCTGTAGTAGCTACCCAATATACTATTCACGATTTTAGTAGCAATTTATACATAATTTGACCTGTAATTTGTGTATAATTCGGGTACCTCGAGTTCGGTAATTCGGGTCCGGGTTCGGGTAATTCGGGTACGGGTAATGGGTATCGGGTATTTTGCCCAGGGTTAATGTCAGGGACAATGATTTGCATGTCTTAGTCATAAGAAACACTTAAAGATCGAAGTTGGTGTATTTTGCGCAAGGAATAATGTTCAAAGGTTCTAACATGGCATGTAGGGCGTGTTTGGCTTGCAACCACAACGTCACGCCTCAAGTTCAGCTACCACACACGTGGAGGTTGTCGCTTAGTTCTCATCTAAGCAGAGGAGGAGACAGGCGCCGGCCCGCCCGCCACGCCGCAACCACACCGGGGAGGAACTCGTCGAGGAGGTGGTCGGGGCCGCCAAGCGCGCCATCGCCAGGCCCGCCCGCTACCCCTTCCTCCTCCGCGCGCGAGCCGCCTCTCCACATGGGCGCGCGGGCGCACGGGCGCAGGCCGCGAGCGCGTGAGCGCGGTGGACGGCACGGACGCCGTTGCCGCGCTACCCGTTCCTCCTCTGCGCGCTGGCCTCTTCTTCTTCTTCGCGCCTCGCCGCGCGCGCGGATGCCATTGCCACTCTGCCTCGAAGCTCCACCGCCGCGAGTGCTGCAGCCGTGGCACCACCGGCCTAGGCTCGCCGAAACGCCGCCGCACCACCGCTGCTCCGTGAATCGAGCCACGTCGCCGCCTCTGCTCTGGGCGCGGGGCTCCGCCGGCCGTTGGAGCTGCCATCGCAGGCGTCGTTGCTCCGCCTTCGTGCGGTCGCGCGCGAGCTCGGCCTCCACTCGGTCGGGCCTCCTCCGCGGCCGGGGCCGGGCCTCCTCCGCCGCCGTAGAGGGAGGCAGGGGAAAAAGGTGAGCCAGCGAATGGATAAGGTGGAGAAGGGGAAAAAAAGAAAAAAAAATCTTGACATGTAGGTCCCATAGTGGATAGAAGATGATATAAAAGATGGATGAGTGCGGAAGAATTAGATATAGAGGAGGGAATCTTGCTACTATATCTATTAGAATAGAGGAACATGACTGCGGGCATCTAAGTACCGACCGTCACAAACTTTATTTTGCTTGTCGTTTGCTCCTGATGTTTGTCGTGTAGCACGTAGTAATTGTAGCGAGGTCGTGGCGAGTGTGGCGGGGTTTCTTGCCGCTATCGCCACACCGTGGCGTGGCCAACCGTGGCCAAGAACCAAGCAGGCTCGGAATAACTTGATAAAAGCACAGAACCATGATCGGGCGACAAATGCGATGGGACACATAGTTCCAAGTATAACAGGTTAATCCAGACTCCAGAGGAGAAAGATACACGACAAATCCTAATGCTACACCACTCTACTTAATTTAATACTCCCTTCGTTCTACATTATAAGCCATTTTCAAGAATTTTGGAGAATTCAATATCTTAATTAAGTTTGGCCAAAACTATACAGATAAGATTTGTGACACATATTATGAAAATATAATTGATGTAGAATCAAATGATAATAAGAGCATTTTAGAGGTCGAGGTAGAAACATATTTAGAGCGAGCAAAGGCAGGTCTTTCGGTGAAGCACAAGTCGGGCTATGGACTTGCGTGGCTTGCCGTGCCTTGCGCCAGCGCGCGCGTGATTGACCGAGCATCCATCATCCGATATCACTTGTGTGGACGTGTGGCCATGTGGGTAGATGGACCCAGCCAGCAGTGCCGGCCCTAAGGGGAGGCCAGGAGGCGTTTTTTTTATATTTTTCAAAATCGTTTTTTACAGAAATATATTTTCGGTTTCATAATTTACAGATTTATAGCCCTACCGCCTGGCTGCGGGGCGGCCGCCCCCCTGCCGCCCTCCTGCTGGGCGGTAGTGACTTTAATGTAAATAAAATTTATTTTTAATCGTATTTTAGCCCCTGAGGGAGGCTGCCGCCCGGCAGCCAGGCGGTAGGTACCCGCCGCCCGGTGGCGGGGCGGTAGGCCTACCCGCCGCCCGGCAGGGGGCGGCAGGCCCTTCCCGCAGGTTAAACCTTGACCGGCAGTGCGGCAGTGCGGCATTAGATGTGGTTTTAAATATTTTTGATAGAAATAAAAACCGTTAGTAAAGTAAATGAATATGAAAAGTATAACTTAGCAATTCATACACATACGCAACTGAGAACGAAATAGGTGATGTTTGAGAACGAAATAAGTATAACATGACGACATAACAAAAATACAGAAACAACTAGAAGCACCTCCTAACCACCCCGGCCTTGTCGACCTCTTTTACGCTGTGCGTGGACGTGGTCTGTAGGGTGGTGTGTCGGTCTGGAGGCCCTACGTCTCTACCTGGACGTCCGGTGGCCACAGGTGTATGGACGTGGTTTTTATTTCTATCCAAAATATTTAAAACCACATCTAATGTCGCACTGACAGTCAAGGTTTAACCTGCGGGAGGGGCCTGCCGCCCCCTGCCGGGCGGCTGCCTGGCCTACCGCCCCGCCACCGGGCGGCGGGTACCGGCTGCCGGGCGGCAGCCTCCCCCAGGGGTCAAAATGCGATTAAAAATAAATTTTATTTTTATCAAGGTCCCTACCGCTCGGCAGGAGGGCGGCAGGGGGCCGGCCGCCCCGCAGCCGGACAGTAGGGGTATAAATCTGTAAATTATGAAATCGAAAATATATTTATATAAAAAACAATTTTGAAAAATACAAAAATAAAAAAACGCCGGCCAGGAGGGGCGACGGCCGAGGGCCCAGGCGGCAAGGGGGCCCAAGACTATGTATATAAACCCTCATACCATATAGTCATTATGCTTAATGAAGACAGCCCATTAGGAAGCGAATGAGGACCAGGGATGGCAGCGGCTAGATCAAGGAGGCAACCAAACGTTGTCTCTTTCTTTCCCAGGATCAGGAGGCAAGGAGTCACGCTCGTGCCCCAATACCTTATGCCCTAACGCAAGATCGTGACCGGAGATCATGAGACGGAGCTCAAGATGGCCGACGACGAGGTGGTTGCGGTGACGTTCACGGCTAGATTGCACACAACGACGACGACTAGGCCAGACGCACGACGAGTGTACATTGTTCCATGATAATTATCATCAAACCTGTTAAATCTAAAATATATATCACTGAATTATTTTTTTGTTTTGTATAAAAAAGTAGCTCCAACATATATTATAAGATTTTATGTATAGTTTAGAGGGGCCGTCGAGATGAGGTTGCCCGAGGGCGTGAAAACTTAGGGCCGGCACTGCCCGCCAGTAGCAGCAGTAAAGAAAACTTACACGGAGTGCATGGCCATTTATCTTCCTTATTAATTGCAACCCGTCAGTAACGACGTTTGGAGGAGGTCTTGTAGCCCATGTGTTGTCCATCATCGAGGGCTGCTCGCCGCAACGTACGTGGGCGTTCCTCGTAGAGGGCCAGCTTGTAGTACTAGTACTCCGTACTACCTGCCCTGCAACAGTGGGGCAGGCTCCGTCGCCTTGCGGCCTTGGGGCCGTGTGGCCCCGCTCCGCGAGCTCGGGCACCTGCGGAGGAGGCTTGGACCCTGTCCTGTTCCCGGTGCATGATCTGGCCACCACCGTACGCGACCTGGATGAAGGACAACAAAACAAGGCTGCAGGCTGCGGCACACGGTGCGGTGGCTTGTGCGGAAGGCTGGTCCGGTCGGTGGCGAGAACATCAATCAACGTACCTCTGGGCTGGGCTTGCCGTTCGTCGTTCTACGATCTGGACTTGAACACCGGCAAGGCAAGCCGGTCCTCTTCATGCCCACCACCTGCTGGTGGATGGAGATGCTAGCTGCTACTCCCTGCCGCTGGTGGCAGAAGCAACAAAGCTCGATTCACGTATCCGTTGTTCGTACTACTAGTGCTACACTAGCATCTGTGTGACACAAAATCAGTTAATGTTGCTAGTGTTTTGCATCTCTGCGTGACACTGAGTTTTTTTTGGGGCTAATTGTGCAACTGCCCCTGTTCTAGAGTCCAATTGCTCATTTGCCCTTTTTTTAAAAAATTTTACACGTTTGCCCCTATTTTTTGAAACCGAAAGCTCCAGTTGCCCCTGTTCTGTGAAGCGTACTTAACGGTATTAAGTACTGGCTGAAAAGACATAAATGCCCTCTCTCACTATCAAGTGGACCCTATGTGTCATGCCCACTAAACTCTCACCCTTTCTCACTGCTAAGTGGACCCCGCTCGTCAGTCCCTTCCTCTACCTTTGTCGCAGCAGTCTGTCGCTGAGCCGATCCAACCATGGAGTAAGCGCAGGTCATTCCCCTTCTGCCCACGCCGGCTGCCGCACATCGTTTCTCTTCTCTTAGATAGACAAGATAAACAAAGACAGATCCTCAAAACTGCTTGGACTCCTTTGATTGAAGGACAGATTAATCAGAAGCGCTATTAAGAATCCAATCTCGTTACAATAAATGTTTGGATTCTTTATCTCAACGCTATCCATCCAGCCTATAAATTGAAGAGCAAACCCACGTGATCATGCATCTAATCCAACACACAAACCAGGCAAAGCGCCATAGCATCGCCCTCCAACTCGACATGGCTTCGTCCAAGCTCATCGCGCTGTTGTTCGCCTTCGCCATGGCAGCGGCGGCGCTGCATCCCTCGGAAGCGGCGAGGCTCCAAGTCGTCCAGCAAGCATCCAAGCCCGTGGCCGCAAGCCAAGAAGCAGCAGAAAAGGTGGCCGACCAAGCAGCAGCAGGCGCCGGCGGCGTGGCACGCCCATCGACGACACCTCCGTTGCCTGGCATCCCCGCTGGCCTACCTCCAAATCTACTGGCCGCCATCCCGGAGCTGCTTTTCCCGGGGCTTGGCGCCGCCCGCCGCGATTCCACTCACGCCGCCTGGCGCGCCCGGCCCGCCGCGCTGCCGCAGCCGCGCCACCCGGACCGGGCCGCCCGACTCCCGGACTGCCTTGCCCGCACCGGCCACGCGCCCGACGCGCCGCCGTCGCGCGCCTCGACGCCGCCCGGACCGCCCTGCCCGACGCGGAGCCGCGCCGCCCGGACCTCCACGCCCGACGCGCGGAGCCGCGCCGCCGTAACGGGTGCGCCGCACGGAATCGACCGAGAACGTCTGAGTCGGGTCTGGGGAGAGAGTAACAGAGAGAACAGGGAGGATAAGGGGTAGGATGGTCTTTTTTTCGTTTTTCCTTTTTTTTCAAACATTTTTTTAATCCATTAATCACTAAAAGGTGACGGTGTGCCGAAATAGAGGCATACGGGAGCTTCGTTTTGAAAAAACAGGGCAAACAAAGTTAAAAAAACAAGAGCAAACGAGCAATTAGACTTCAAAATAGGGGGCAGTTGCACAATTGGCCTTTTTTTTATGACAACAGTACGACACAGACTTGATCTTGCTCGCGGAGCCGGGGGGGGGGGCTCATTTGGCCGGCCGATTCATGCGGGTGCGGGGGGTCATCAGTCGTGGCACACCATGACTACAAAAATTTGACAGAATGGCAACCAAAGAATAACGTGAACGGCAATGAAAGGATTAGTAAGGAAATTTCTTTTAAAAACATACACACTACTAGTGACACTGCCCGGTGCCCGGTCTAGGATTTTTTTCTAAATTTTAATCCTTATTTAATCAATATGTCAAAAATAACCGCACTCAAAAAATATTTGCACCTCATATCCCTTTGGTCGCGCCAAGTCCTATGGCACGACCAAACCATATTGTCGTGCCACATGCATTGTCGCGGCAAGATACGACATTCTAGTTGTCGTTTCCAATGTGGAAAAGTCTTGTCGCGTCAAATTATTTGGCGCGACAAGACTGAATTTTCCAAAAATCATAACTCCTCAATACTACGTCGGATGAAGATGATTTCTATGTGAAAATTATAGCTCTCGACGAGATCGACAACTCTCTAGTTTTGAGTTTTTTCTATTGAAGAAGTTAAAAGGTTCAAAAAAATTATGTAAAGTTTCAATACCAAAATGATCGTGTATTAGCGCTTGTCACATTATAAAAATAATATCCTTTTTGTATGGATTCAAACGAAAATACCTTTTACATACCTTTTTCAGCTCGGTTTGCACATGGTATCCCAGAAACCACACGTGCTAATTTCTGCTTTTTGCGAGACAGGAGCTAAAAGAAATGATGATTCTTCCTAAAGCCGAAAGCCCAAATTGCGTTCTTGTTGGGATTCTTCTTCTGCCCCTTTTCGGCTTTTCCTCTGTTAGCTTCTGCAAGCGCTAGTTGCTCGTGTAGCTGATGCTACCGGTAAGCACATGCACAAAACTACGAAAGACAGGATCCCAACTAACCGCCTTGCCGACCTCTCCCCTTCTATATATATACAAACAGAAATTAGGGAGGCAAGGCGAGGCGACTATCACTCTCGCTTGACTCTCCAATCCAAGCCCGTCCCCAAATTTATCAATGGCCACGATTGGTTGTCACTAGAAACACGAGATCGCAACAATGCTTATTTTACCTCCCGACCTGCTGGCTTACTGCAACCGGTTGGAATGCTAAATGACGTGAGAACTTTTTTGAATATTATAAAACTAGAAATTTATAGAAAGAAATTATTTAAAAGAATGGCTAATCATGGATTTTTAGAATCTAGAGCTCAGAAATCTTGTTTTAAGAAAGGAAGAGGAAAACACTGTTATGAAGAAATTAGAATTAGTGATCAATTTCTGTAATAGTTAATAAAATTAGTCGGTGGGCGATTATCTTTCACGAAAGGGCCAATCCTCGAAAAGACCAACTCACGAAGGGCCTTACCAAAGGGGCATGTACCTTTGACCTCATTTGATCTTATATGTAAAGAGTGATCTCTATTAATAAGATAATTGAACCATTCCATTCACTTCCACTTCCAACAAGTTATCACGCACGCATTCACTCAACGAACGCTGAGCGACATAGGAACGGGGGCGAACTCGCTCCCTGGGCAAGGAGAACTCACGATTTCCTGCGACAAAGGGAACTCGATGACCACGTGAACTCACCGAGAAGACAGAGACACGATGGCCGCCGGAAATGGACCACGGCAAGAGCAACGGGAAGAAGGATTACACTTTCGACGAGTAAGAATTAACCCAGTAACTTACGATTCTTCCAATTGGACACAGGATTTCGCCCTTCTGGTTGGTGGCCGCCGACAACGGATCCTCGCCGACGCTCGCTTGGCCACCATCGGCGGCGCAGTGCACACACATGAACGCCATTGGCGGCGGCGCCCGCCGCTCCACCGCCATCAGTGGTGGCATCCTCGGCACCGCCCGTCCACGCAACGCCGGCGCACCAGGAGACGGCCGACGCTACCCCACCCGCGGCACACCGCCGCGCAGGGCTCTCCTCCGGCCGGTGGTGCCCGGCGGCCGGTCCTGGACCGGCGCTCGCTGGGGCGGCATCGCCACCCCAAGGGAGAGACAGGGAAGAGCGGGGGTGCACGGATGGAGGCACACGACACCGCACGACGACGCACGACGGCGGTGCTCGACGGGGACGCAAAGCACGCGCCCCTGGGCCCTCCATAGCGGCGAACGGCGGACGCGCGCAGGTGGCGGCACTCTCCGGCACCGTGGCTAGGCGGTGGCGCGCCCAAGGGGCCGGCGGCGGCGCCAGGACCTGGAGATGGCCGGCGACGGCGCACAATGGACGGCCGCGGTGCAGCAGGAAGGAGGCCTCGACGACGGCGGCTGCACACGGCCCAGGCGGCGGCGCAAAGGGCTGGAGGGGCGGCGGCGCTACGCGCGGCGCCCAGAGGGGCGGCAGCGGCCCCCCCCCCCCCCCCCCCCCCCCCCCCCCCAGGCGGCGGCGCTTGTAAGGGACGGCTTGAGCGGTTACGGACGCTCGCTGGGGCGTCGAACGATTTTTTTTCCCCCAAAGGAAAATAGTACGTCCGTGAGTTTGGGGATAAGATTGTGACTTTTTGCACGTCAGCCCTTCTATTTTCTGTGAATTACATAATCATTTGGCTGGCCAATTCATGCGGGTGCGGGGGTCGTCCGTCGTGGCACACCATGACTACGAAAATTTGACAGAATGGCAACCAAAGAATAACGTGAACGGCGATGAAAGGATTAGTAAGGAAATTTCTTTTAAAAACACACACACTACTAGTGACACTGCCCGGTCTTGGATTTTTTCTAAATTTTAATCCTTATTTAATCAATATGTCAAAAATAACCGCACTCAAAAAATATTTGCACCTCATATCCCTTTTGGTAGCGCCGAGTCCTATGGCGCGACCAAACCATATTGTCGCGCCACATACATTGGCGAGGCAAGATACCACATTCTGGTCGCGACGTGGAAAAGTCTTGTCGCGCCAAATTATTTGGCGCGACAAGACTGAATTTTCCAAAAATCATAACTCCTCAATACTACGTCGGATGAAGATGATTTCTATGTGAAAATTATAGCTCTCGACGAGATCTACAACTCTCTAGTTTTGAGTTTTTTCATTTGAAGAAGTTAAAAGGTTCAAAAAAAATTATGTAAAGTTTCAATACCAAAATGATCGTGTATTAGCGCTTGTCACATTATAGAAATAATATCTTTTTTGTATGGATTCAAACGAAAATACCTTTTACATACCTTTTTCAGCTCGGTTTGCACATGGTATCCCAGAAACCACACGTGCTAATTTCTGCTTTTTGCGAGACAGGAGCTAAAAGAAATGATGATTCTTCCTAAAGCCGAAAGCCCAAATTGCGTTCTTGTTGGGATTCTTCTTCTGTCCCTTTTCGGCTTTTCCTCTGTTAGCTTCTGCAAGAACTAGTTGCTCGTGTAGCTGATGCTACCGATAAGCACATGCACAAAACTACGAAAGACAGGATCCCAATTTCCAACTAACCGTCTTGCCGACCTCTCCCCTTCTATATATATACAAACAGAAATTAGTGAGGCAAGGCGAGGCGACTATCACTCTCGCATGACTCTCCAATCCAAGCCCGTCCCCAAATTTATCAATGGCCACGATTGGTTGTCACTAGAAACACGAGATCGCAACAATGCTTATTTTACCTCCCGACCTGCTGGCTGCTGCAACCGGTTGGAGTGCTAAATGACGTGAGAACTTTTTCGAATATTATAAAACTAGAAATTTATAGAAAGAAATTATTTTAAAGAATGGCTAATCATGGATTTTTAGAATCTAGAGCTCAGAAATCTTGTTTTAAGAAAGGAAGAGGAAAACACAACTTGGCCCGGCCCATCGCCCGCAGACGCCAGCCACCCACATCACCACACCACCGGAGTAGATACGACGCGCCGCCGCCCTCCGCCCGGCTCCAAGGAAACATTGACCTCCGCCCTCCGCGACCAGCAGCGGCGTCGCCAGCAACTCCGAGCCCGGTCTCGGGGTGAGCCTCTTCCTCCTAACAGCCTGCTCGCCCTCAACGTTAGGTTACTTCGGTCAATGTTTTGTTCACTTTCTAGTTTCTTTGGTCGATCTCCAAAGTGCTTGTGTGCCTTTTCCTGCTGTTTTCCCCCTTACATTTCGTTCATGTGTCCATCTGGGCTACCATTATCATCATTTTTTTGTTTCTGTTGCAGGTATACCTCATCAAGGGGTAAAAGAAAGGGATCACCCTGTCAACAAGATGGCGATGGAATATCTCGAGCTGGTAAAATAATGAGGAGTTCAATCCCAGACCTTCCTGAGGTAACTTAACATGTGTCGGAGAAAAAAAAAAGATATCATGTATGGGATGTTTTTAGCACTTGCTAACCTTTATGATTCCCAACTAGGAGTATTACTGAACTATTATAGGGAAAAAATGATGGCCAGAGGTCAGCTTTGTATAATTGTATACAGTCAAACTAGGCCATGAACTCAAGGATTATTAATCTGTGCTATGTGTCTATGTCGCTAGTGTTGTGCTGCAACCAAGTTCATATGGTCATTCGTTCGCATATTCTATGCTGCATTGTCAGCGGACATAGCTCCGCAACGGCTAAGACTATCCGCCATTTTTTATACATCCTAGTCAGCAAGATCCCCTTCCCTATATCTAATTCTTTCACACTCATCAATTTTTTATATTCATCCTCTATTAACTATGGGGCCCACTTGTCATTTTTTTTCATTTTTTCTTTTACTTTTCCCCCTCTCTCCATCCATTCGACCGCACCACCTCTCCCTGCCTCCTCGCTCCACGCCGACGACTCCGCGCGAGAAGCTCCCTCTTCTCTCCCCCACCGGCGGCCGCGGCAGGGCAGCGCGACGGCGGCTCTCCACCGGCGCCTCCCCCTCCCTGCGCGTGGCCGTGGCGGCGACGGGTCGCGTGCGCGCGGCGGTCCGAGGACGACCTCTTCTCCACCTCCTCCGCCTCCAAGCTCGCTGGTGCTCCGCCTCCAAGGTCGCCGGCCTCGGGCGCGGCGGCAGAGGCCCGCGCGACGGCGCCCCAGCGCCTCCTCTCCACCGGCAGGCGAGGACGGCCACAGTGTGGACTGCTCGAGGTGGTCCGGCGGCGTCCTCCCACAAATCAAATCGCAGCCGGCGGCCGGCGAGGTGGTCACCGAGGACGGTCCCTCATCGGCGAGATCTCCCCGGCGCTTCTCGCGGACCTCCTGCGCGCCATCAAGTCCGGGCTCAAGGACAAGGCCGGAGCACCACCGCACGGCCTCTCCTTGCTCCGGCGGAGGTGGCCGCGTCCGGCCGAGGTGGCCTCGTCCGGCGGCGCCCTCACGTGCGGCTTCCCGGATCCGCGTGGCCGCACGTCGTCCTGCTCCCGAGCGCAGCGAGGCCGCCGGGACGGTCGTGGCTGGAACAGGGGCGCGGGCTGGACGACGGCAACGGGCAGGCGGCGGCCATGGAGCTCCGGGGCTGGACCTCCTCCTCTCTCCTCGCCTTTTCCCTCGAGCGGTGGAGCTGGACGAGCGCGGGCCCCAGGGAGGCGCGTACCGGAGCTGCCGTACGTCCGGGGCAGACATCCAGGAACCGCTGCCGCGATTTTTCCTGGATCCGTCTCCTGCAGGATGGGTACCGGATGTGTATCCAGGACCCAGTGCAGCAAGTCTAACGCCCGGGCATGTAGGATCTCAACAACCCGTGTGTACGCGCCGCGCCCACGCGTCCGCAACAGCTGCGCTCTCGCCGCGCCTCCCGCCCCGGCCCCACCGCCGACTCGCCATGGAGCAGAAAAGGAAGGAGCAGAAAGGAAAAAGTGGGAGGGGGCGCCATGCTCGAGATCCGGGGGAGACCATGTGCAGTGGAAAAGGATGGCAGCCGGGAGGTGGGGCTGGATGGCGGGCGCCGGGCACCTCGCCTGGATCCAGATCCAGAATGAGAAAGAGAAAAAAAAATAGAGGAGGAAGGGAGCAGGTGGGGGAGGGGGATCACGTGGTGGGCCATGTCGACCGTAACTTTCCTTGCGTGCGGTCATCCGGAAACTCAGCATTCCGTAGGCGCACTCGCTCGTTCTCGCCTGAACGGCCTTGGCCAAAGGCCTGTGTTGTAATACTATATATGTACACTCATATGATCAATACAAGCATCCAGTTGAGCAATTCTATTCTACATGGTATCAGACTCCGCCGATCCTACCCTCTCTCCGGCACATGCAGCTTCCGCTCCCATGGCTCCCTCTTCTCACGCGGCCTCTGATTCTACTTTCGACGACGGCTTCTCCGTCGCTCCATCCACCTCCTCCCAGATCCAAGGGATCTCCATCTGCCACCATGTTCCCATCATTCTTGAGATGGACGACGGCAACTTCGGTCAGTGGCGTCATTTCTTCGAGTCCGCCCTCGGCAAGCTCGGGCTGGAGGACCACATCAACACCACTACGCCGAACGACGTCCGCGATCGCGAGTGGCGCCGGATTGATTCCTGCGTCGTCAACTGGATCCTCACAACGGTCTCCAAGGGCGTCTACGACGTCGTGCGCCGTGACAACCATGACGCTTTCTCCCTCTGGCACGCCGTCGAGGCCCTCTTCCATGACAATGAGTTGTAGCGTGCCGGCTTCCTCGAAACCGAGCTACGCTCTCTCCAACAAGGCAACATGTCGATGAACGACTACTGTACCAAGTTGAAGCGCATCGCTGACCAGCTGCGTGACATCAGCTACGCCGTCTCCGAGCCGAGCCAGGTGCTGAATCTTCTCCGCGGCCTCAACCCCCGGTACCGCTACGTCAAGCCGGTGATCACCTCCAAGTTCCCGCCGCACACCTTCCAAAGCACCCGCTCCTTCCTCATCCTTGAGGAGCTTAGCTTCCAGCACGACTCCAATGACGAGGCTGGGCAGGCCTTCACCGCGTCCCACAGCGACCACTCCGGCGGCTCCTCCAGCTCGGTCTCCTCCGGTGCCAAGGACGGGTCCTCCGCCCCGCCCGCCCAGCGCTCCAACAACCGATCCGGCCACGGCAACGGTGGCGGGAACCCTCGCTCCAACAACCGCTCGGATCGTCGTCACGACCGGAACAACGGCGGCGGCAACTCGCCCTCCAATGCCAACGGCAACACCCCCAACACCCAGTCCGCGCCGTGGGCCGCGGGCTACAATCCGTGGCAAGGCATGGTGCAGACCTGGCCCATGCCTTTCCGTGCCCCGGGTGCCGGCGTTCTGGGGGCTCGCCCACCGTTCCAGCCGCAGCAGGCGATGGTGGCCGCCTCCCACCCCTCCAATGTCTTCGACACCAGTGCCTTCTACGCGGCGCTGCCATCCTCCGGCGTCCCGCACCAACCTCCCACCGCCTCCGACTAGTACCTCGACACCGGCGCGACGTCGCATATGTCTTCCTCTCCTGGTAACCTCCTTCTCTCCAACCTTCAACCATCTTCTTCAGTCATCACAGTAGGTAATGGTGCTCAAATGCCTGTCACACATCAAGCACAAACACTCATTCCTACTGCCACCAATCCTCTTCATCTAAATGACGTTCTTGTTTCACCCTCTCTCATTAAGAACTTGATTTCTGTTCGTCGTTTAACTCGTGATAATAATGTTTTAATCGAGTTTGACCCTTCTGGTTTTTCCATCAAGGCTCTTCCTACCATGGCGGAGATGCTCTGATGTGAAAGCAACGGCGATCTTTACCCTCTCCGTCTTCCACATCCTGAAGCTCTTCATGCGTCCTCGGCAACGTCCCTGTGGCATCAGCGACTGGGACACCCCGGCCACCCAGTCACTTCTCAAGTTCTGCACACTTTTGGTTTTAGCTGTAATAAATCTGAAAAGCATTCATGTTCTTCATGTCGAAAACATCCTCGCCTGCCATTTGCTCCTTCAGTTTCTCAAACATTTTTCCCTTTCCAATTAGATCATTCCGATGTGTGGACATCACCTGTGTACAGTTATTCAGGATACAAGTATTACGTTATTTTTCTTGATGATTATAAACACTACATCTGGACAATCCCGCTTCGCAATAAATCTGATGTGCTGTAATCCATCACGTTATATTGCTACTGGCAGTGTCAGCAAAACTTGGTGCTCGATCTGCTGCAATCATCCCACCAGGGGCGGAGCCTAGTGGAGGCTAAACTGGGCTCCGGCCCTCCCTTGCCCCATGAAATTTTCTCAAGATTTGCTTCTACATGCTTGCTTGCCAAGCCGCAGCTGCATGGTTGTATGCATACATACGACATAAGCTCCCCCCTGCTCCATTTATCTACAAGCAGCAGCACTTGTTCAAACCTTTCTAGATGAACAACTCTATAGGTATCAAGGCTGAAGTCTGATCGAACTACCACCCCCCCCCCCCCCCCCCCCCCCCCCCCCCCCTTGGTTTTGGCTCACCGCTCCGCCACTGCATCCCACTATGTGTGTGTAAGATAAGGACAGGTCATGAGTAATGTGAATTTTGCTGTTCTTGTGCTGGGATCAAGCTAAGTACAAGACATAATGTTGAAAAGGCCAAATGTGGCCTGCAAATTTGTTGTAAAAAATAGGTCTAGACGTCTAGCTAGTATAATATGTTGACCCAGGAGAGGAAGGATAATAACTAATAAACTAAGAAGGCAAATCGTAATGCTAAAACAGTAAAACACTCGGTACCTCCTCTTCGTGTTCTAGCGATAGCAATAGTGCAGGACCCGGATCAGGTGCAGTTTGAACTACTACTGCAAGTTGGTGGCCAGGACGGACTCGAGCTTGACGCTGACGCCCACCGGAGTCGGCTGCTCCGCGAGGAGGCGGAGGGCTCCCTGGAGGCCGGCGATGGTCCTCTCGTTCTCCGCCGCCACCGCCATTTCCGCCGCCGCCGTGCTCTCTCTCTCGCTCTTTCTCTCTCTGAAGTGGAACCCTCCCGCTCTCTTTCGCCCAGATATTTTGTGTGTGATGTGACCTTTCTTTTTGGGTTTGGTCTTATCTTATAGTAGCTACACGAAATTCTCTTTCGTGGAACGCACGAAAGGTATCTAATGCTGGAAGGGGATTGGTGGAGAGGGGCGAGGCGCGGATCAGTGAGTTGGCGCGAGCTTCAGGCGTGATTTGGGCCGCCGCGGGAGGATTGACGGAGTAGAGTGGAGCATTGAATTTTCTATGGGTAGTGATCGACGAGTGGAGAGGTGCGCGTGGGGCCGCGGGGCGTCCGCGCGTTCTCGAAGCTTCTACCGGGTTCTGTTCGGACCCGATGGGGGTACCTACTCCTATGGGATCTTCGTGCATTGCACGAAAGATGCGAAAGCCCTGTGATGCGTGGTGCAACAGCTGGTGGAACGCGTCGACGTTGCTCAGCACGGCCCCGCGGCGCAGCGTCCAGGGCGTCCAAGCTGGCCCGCGAGGAACGCCGTAACGGCTCTCGAGCGGCCCACGCCGTTCCAAATTCTAAATTTTTTCACACTCTCTCCATCACATCAATTTATAGAAGCATGCATGGAGCATTAAATATAGGTAAAAAAATTAACTAATTGCACAGTTTGTCTGTAATTTAAGAGACGAAGCTTTTGAGCTTAATTAGTCCATAATTGGACACTAATTACCAAATATAAACGAAAGTGCTACAGTAACTGAAGTTGTAAATATTTGCAATCTAAACAAGGCCTGGATGCATGAAGATACAGTCAGTTTTCCTGTAGTTTCAATCCTGCAAAAACTATGTAATGTTGTAGTTGAATTCTACTCCCTCCGTTTCAAATTGTAATTTCCTTTACCTTTTTTTGTGCATACATTTTGCTATGTGTCTAGACATAATGTCTAGACACATAGCAAAATGCATATACCAAAAAAGTCAAAGTAAACTACAATTTGGACCCAATGAATTCTACAGCTAAGTTGCAGTATCGTTACTACCATCCCAGCGAGTTTGATTTTCCTCTCTGTAGTTTTTTCTGCTATTCAGGGAATAAGTCGCTCGTTTGACTTACAATCTGTGCTACACTTATGCCCAAGAACACTTGTTCAACCTCATAGGGGGGGGGGGGTCCGGAGCGTCTTCTCGGCTCGGATGGCAGATATGTTCTAACAACTAAACCTATCTACCAGGGAGCCAGGGCGCCGGGGTGCTGCATACCACAACCAGAGCAACTGACAAACAGCTAAGTTGAAATTTCTTCTATTAAAATTTCAACAAGTACAATGTTTTTACATAACACAAAAAACAAAAGTTCTACTGCTGTGATGGTCCAGCTCAAGAATCTGCAGGCTCCCGCTTGAAATAAGCAGCTACAAAGTCGACGACCTCCCGCACGCTTTCCTGAGCGGAGGCTTCCGTCTCCGCCACTAGACCATCGACGACGGGGGCTAGCGAGATGGCGGGGTCGTGGCTCCGGAGGCATGTCAAAATATACTCCGCCACCATCCGGCACAGCTCACGGCCCTCGGCTTCAAGGTGGCCAGTGAGGATCGGCTCCAGGCGCCGGAATCTCTCTGAAGCAGAGTTCAGCACCGGGAGGGCGTCAGCAATTGAAGCTGGCCGCTCTGCCGCTTGGATTGGACTCATTCCAAGTGGCACCAGAGCTGAGCTTGCTTCGCCCATCCAGTCGATGATTCGCTGGGCCCCCATGCACTGGTCCTCCTGCAGCTTCCGGGCTGCCTCCTAGACCACCTCCTGTACCTGGGCATCCAGTGCCGCCTGAGCCACCTCCAGCTGGAGGGCCTTCTCCTGGAGCGAGGCCTCCTTCCGCGCTGCTGACTCCTTCAGGGTCTTAAGACACTCGCGCTGGCACGCAAGGACCTACTCCATGCTGATGGTGAGGGATTCCCACCGTGCAAGGGACTTCCTCTCCTCGTCGAGCTCCATCTCGGCAACAGCCTGCTGGCTGGCGGTCTCCTGCAGCTCCTGGCTCCATTGATGCAGGGACTCGGAGAGTTTGTCGAGCTCCTGCTTGCAGACCTCGAGTCCCTGGCTACGAGACTCGAGCTCGGATCCCTGAGCCGCAAGGCTGGCCTCCTTCTTGGCAATAGCCTGCTCCCGCAGCTCCAGGGCTTTCTCCCGTCCCGCCACCACGAGCTCCCGGTCGAACACCTTCCGGAGCCCTTTCCTGTAGGACTCAAGGTCGGCCTCAAGCTCGGACCGGGCGGAGGCAGCACGAGAGGCCTCGACCTTCGTGCGCTCCTCCAGACGGATGTGCCAGTCGCCGAGGCGCTGACGCTCGCTCTCTAGAGCTGTCCACTCCCATCGGAATGCTGCCTCAGTGGTAGAGGTCGCCTCTTCTATCGTCTGCGGACCCGGACCAGCACCCGGGGGAGGGGAACCGCATCCTCCTCTGGGGGACCTTGTAAGAGCCGCCTACCAGAGACCACCTCTAGCTCTTCAGGTTGGGAGCTGGGGTGGGGACATCTGGCACAGACGTTGGTCCCTCGGGTACTGAGGTGCTCGCCGTCGCCAAGCCCGGTGTCGGTGCGTCTGCCACCGTAACCGGGGCCTCGGGGGCCACCGCGTTGGACGTTGCTGCGCCTGGCACTAGCACATCTGCCGCCGCCGCGTTGGGCACCATCGGGTTAGCGGAGGTCGCCGCACCCGAGCTCCCCACATCCGCCGTCGCTTCCGCCGTTGCCGCCGAGGCACCGGTCGCCTGGACCCAGGCTGATGAGCCAGCGGCGGCGGAAGAGCTGCCTGGGCGAGAGGCCCTGCCAAACGAAGAGAAGAAGCTCTTCAGCAAAAAGCGAAGCACCAGGAATAAGGGGAGTGAACAGAAGAACACTTACCCCGAAGCGCCGGGTCTCCAGCGTCCACGGAGGCTGGGCGACCACTGCTGCCGTGGCAGCGGCGGAGGCGCACCTCGTGGCTGCTGCTGCTGCCCTTGTGGTGGTGATGGTGGTGGAGGTTGTTGTTGCTGCTGCTGCTGCTGCCGGGGAGAGGCACCTCCCGGCGGTGGTGATGGCGGCGCAGCTACACCAGGGGTCCCGCGTGAGTCGAGGGCCCGGGAGCTACCCTGGCCCACGTCCTCAGCGGCCCTCTGACACTTTGCGGCGGGCTCCATAACTGGGGTCCCGTCGCTACGGTGCAACCTGCGCCGGCTCACCTCCTCCGGCGATGCGCCGGAGCTGCTTCGGGCCTGGCTGGGACCGCTCGCGGCGGAGCTACCAGCCACGGCCTGCTTGCCCTTGGCAGAAGGGCCAGACCCTGCGGTGCTCGGCACGGCCTGTTCCTCGGACGCACCGGGGATCCGGATCCCACGGTCCGGGTCGCCCCCAGTTTGGCGCGCTGCTAGCCCACCGTCGTCGAGGGTTGGCAGAGTGGCATGCACCGCAGCCCTTAGGCTTGAGTCCTCGCAGAGGGGAACGACGCCCTGAGGGAGGATCAGTTGCTCCGGGACGAAGATCTCCCCTGTCACCGCCCGCACCACGACCTCCAGGCCTTCCTGGGTCAGATCGCTGCAGTCTTGGAGTCCGGTGAAGCTCCAGGCAGGACGCGGCCGCTGCTTCAGAGGGGCAATCCGGCGCTTCAAGAAGTCCCCGAGCACGTGCAGCGAGGTGAGGCCGCTCTCCGCCAGCGTCCTGATCTTGCTCAGCACGGGGTCAAACTCCGACGGCAGGGAAGGCTTGGCCCTCCAGGACTGGCGGTCGGAGGCGGGTCCCTCGGTCGGCATGATGAGGTGCTCGTTGGCTTCGGTGGTGGCTATCACCCACTCCTTGTGCCAATCCTCCCACTTCCCGCCAGTAAGCCCGGGGATGTAGGGCATCTGCAGATCGCTCCTTGTCTGGAAGTAGTACGCCCCCACTTCATCCTTGCTCTTCCCGGACTTCACCAGGACGAAGAAGTGGCCGAAGAGAATGACGCAGGGCCGCACCCCCACGAACATCTCGCATAGGTGGACGAAGATCGACGTCAGAAGGATGGAGTGGGGCGTGAGATGCTGGAGCTGGAGGCCGAAATCCTCCAGCAGCAGCAGGAAATACGAAGATATCGGCAGCCCCACCCCGGTGGAAATGTGCGAAATAAACAGCACAAATTCCCCGCCGCGCAGATCGCCGAGGGGAACCGAGCCTGCTCGAATTCCCCAGGCAGTCTCCTGTGGACTCCACCCAAGCAGGCGGCGCACCACGTTCAGTTCCGCCTCGGTTTGGAAACGACGGGGACGAACGAGGGACGCCATCTTGCTATGGAGGCGAGGAACAATCTGCGCAGAAGAGCAAGGGGCGAGGAGGCTCGAAGGCAAAGGGGCGCAAAGGTTTGGAAGGAAGAAGGCGAATGCGGAAAAATAACCGCGGTATGTGGTTCGGCCCTTTATGAAGCTTGATCCAAATGGTGCGCCCCGGAACCGTCGTTGGATGCAAAGCGACGCTCACGCCTAGTGTTAGCCGCCCGGTCCATGACAAGGGGGCCCAGGCCCACTTGTCAGGAGAGGCGGGTAACAAACGAAGGTGTGAAAAGGCGGGATTCGAACCGTCGCGTGCACACGGAGCGAGGCGGAAGCCGAACCGACGTGCCTGTACGAGCGCTGACAGGGTCAGACCTTTTGGGAACCGCACTGGCGGAAAAGAATTCCTTTTACCCCAGCGGCAGTAGTACCGAGCGTTATACGCGTGACTAGGCACACCACTGTGCGTGGGGGCCTTGAGTCAGTGAGCCGTTGCAACGTGATGGGCCAGTAAGGAACCCATTGGATGGACAAAGCCGGACAAGACTCCTGCAGCGCGCACAGTCTAACACTAGAGGCTTCAAGTTATGCAGAGCTAGGTCACAATAGTGGCCCCAACTGCGGGTTCGTCGCCTCACCCGAGGTGGGCCCGGGGACCACTGTCAGTACCCTGTAGCAGGGATACCCACTCCTACTGTAGTAAAACAGGGCTCGCATAGTCATCCATAACTACGCCCTAAGGGGCGGAGCAGCCGGGCCCCAGGGGTACGGCTCTTACCTCACCAGGCCAACAGGGGCGGAGCAGCCGGGCCCCAGGGGTACGGCTCTTACCTCACCAGGCCAACGGCCCCGGACCCATTCCCCGCTCTGGGAACGGGTCCGGTGACGTCACGTGTCCCTGAGGAAGGGAAGCTCCGTGCCAACAGCCGAGGGGTCGGACCCCCCATATGGGTCCGGGACCTCCCCGCGTCCGTCCGGACCTGCCACGCGCGTAGAACCAATATACCACCGAGGCGGGGTCCGCCCCCACCACTTGTCCCGCAGGCGCAGGCGCAGGCGCGGGCGCGAGTCTTCCGCTGGAAGACTCGCCCACCCACCGCATTCAATGCGGATAGTTGAGGTGTGCTCTGCCGCCGCGGCGCGCGGGGCAGCTTTTGTCAGGCCTCACTGTAGACCGCATATTACCGAGGTACACAGTGCAGCCGCATGCGCCGCATCCGCGCAGAGCCCGTCTGCCGCATTAAATGGATACGACGGCACGACACCCTTTCATCATACCGCCTATGCCGCAAGCTACACGGCCCGTTCAGCTACGCGGCAGGCTACGGCAAGCTACGCCGCAAGCTACGCCCTGGCGCCGTTTCGACAAGACAGGGCATGGCTATGCCCGGACGGAAGATTCCCACGGGCAAGGCAAGGAAATCCCGGAATAAAATCTTTCCCAGGCGTAGCACCATAATAGCGCTAGCCCATTCGTATTAAATACAACATCGTTGGGCCCACCTGTCGGGTACTCAACAGCCATGTACGCGCCTCCTTTGAGATATAAAAGGGAGGCGCTCGCTGCACACTCCAGACTCTCTCGACACTCTCTAAGGCCAAGGAAAGTCAGACACAACACAAGCTCAGATTCACTCCGAACAATCCCGTTCTCAATCTCTTGAGAGCACAAGCAATACAACACACAGTGGACGTAGGGTATTACGCTCCGGCGGCCCGAACCACTCTAAACCTGCTGTGTTCATCGTGTTCTTGCATCTAGATTGGACTAATCCTATCTATCCCCGAGTACTCACCCTCTGGGTTTAGGCGGGTGCAATACGCCACCCGGCTGTGGGTTTGCACACCACGACACACATGATATTGTAATCCTGAATATATTTCTCTTCAAAAATAAAAAACGAGCAGCTTTTTGTGTATGCTCTCCATAGCATCACTTGGGATTTACTTTCCTTGATCTGCAGGTTGTCTTTGGACAAGTCAAGAAGGTCCCTGAGATAAGAACAGCTAAAAGTGTATGCTCTCCATAGCAGCACTTCAAGAAACATTTCTAAAGAGGCATGAGAAATTTTCTACCAAATACTCACCTCACTTTTTCCAAATATATCTCCACCTGAGACATGGCAAATGAACTTATTTTACTATTCAGCAAACCTAACAACTGGAGGGGGGGAAAACTAGCAATGTGGATTCTAAATCAGCATGAGGCTGGTATGTTAACATTGACAGCTTCACAGTCCACATGCTTGCTGATGATCCTAAACATACAAAAAGCTCATCCACAACTCGCTAGTTTTCTGTTCATTGCAATGGAAGATGCTTGGCCCCTATGTTACATTCCAATTCCAGATTACAAAAATGTGTAAGGTCAAGGCTGAAGTGACATGATCAGTAATTATCCCATAAATTAAAGCTCAAGGACATTTAATTTACCTCCATACTATAAGTCTTTCCCGCCCTAGTCTAGACACAAGCAAATTTGAAATTTAATAGTTGATCACTAAGACATTGATCATATCATAGGAGCAACGCAAATTATGACTGTACAGTAAATTAGGAAGTTGTAATATGATGAGCATTGCTCTGAGGGGAAAAAAGTGGATAGACATATACATCCTGTGCAGTAAAACAAGTGTACAACTGGCCAATAAGGGTACAGGGTGCATGTGTATGAAGCAATATATACCTGACCATAAGTAATTACAGTTCCATTTATTCCATTATAGCATCTGTTTCCAGAATGTGGAAAATGGCTACTAGAGACAATTAGCAGTTGCACAGTACATCAGCCTTCCAGTAAGAAAGGAGAATTGAATTTGCACAGGACCAAGTATTTAGCAAAGAATTGGGACTAGCTTAATGCAGCCTTGATTAACAGCATATGGAATCTGAATATTGACGGTTATAAATGGCGTTAAAAGTGGTTGCCAATGGTCTGTGGAAACCATCAAGTAGAAAACAGGAAGAACATCAGTTTTTGTCCTATAGATAAATGCACACATAGAAACATTAACTCTAATGTTTGGGGTGCCTTTCATCTGAGAAAATATTGTACTGAGAAAATGTAAGGTTGGCATACCATATCAACTTTAGAATAACTGCTTGAGGACACTAGATTGACAAATAGAGGATGTGTGTTCCCCCAACAGCTCTGTTGGCAATTCCTTGATGTAATTTGGACAAGTCAACGAAGCTAAATTAGCATTTTCTTATAGAAAGGTAGTCCAAGTAAGCTCAAGAGGACTTACAGAAAGGTTTTCTAATGCATCTTAACAGTTCAGTATAGATATCTGCAGGTGTAATTGAACATATACCAAATATCGAAGTGAAAGCATGGAGGTCCTGATGACAAGTATTTCCTTCTGAATATCATAGAAAACTAGAATGGAAGGAAGGTGTCGCGTTCTTCATTCTGACCTCTGTTGCTCCAGAAATGTAAATTCCTTGGGTTTTACTTTCGTTGATCTGCAGGTTGTCTTTTGACAAGTCAAGAAGGTCCTGAGATAAGAACAGATAAAAGTGTATGCTCTCCATAGCAGCACTTCAAAAATCATTTATAAAGAGGGATGAGAAATTCTCTACCAAATACTCACCTCACTTTTTCCAAATATATCTCCACCTGAGACTTTGCATATGAACTTATTTTACTATTCAGCAAACCTAACAACTTAAGGGGGGGAAACCGCAATGTGGATTCTGAATTAGCATGAGGCCGGTATGTTACCGTTCACAGATTCGCAGTCCACGTGCTTGCTGATGATCCAAACATACAAAAAGCTCATCCACAACTTGCTGTACTATTCCAGTTTTCTATTCATTGCAATGCAAGATGCTTGGCCCCAAATTACAAAAATGTTTAAGGGCAAAGCTGAAGTGACATGATTAGTAATTATGCCATAAATTCAAGGACATTTACTATAAGTCTTTCCTGCCCCAGTCTAGACACATGCAAATTTGAACTAAATATCATCAGCAAGCACGTTTCACAAAGATCAATCATCAGTTTCGGATCTAGCCGGCAATAAACACAATTTCATAAAGAAAAAGCACGGTAGATGTAGATGCAATCATACAAAAGAACAGAATAACAGCAACCTCATATAGATATCGATCATTAACTGCAGATGCCATTACAAATTGTTCATCAGGAGATCATCAGTGATCATCGCCACCCTGGAAACTAAACTTTGCAAGACAGAAAACGCAAAAACATGACTGCCTCACATCAGGCACGAAACAACACCACCATCGGAAGATCCTCTCATTCGCAGCTTCTACTACTCCAGTAAAACTAGTACTAGTACTACTCATCCACAGAACTCGATCAGGCGGATTCATCTACTCGACTACACCATGGCGCTTCCAAAGATTCTTACTCATTCACAACGGGAACAGGCCGCCGCCACTGGCCTACAGATCCGCGCCGCCGTCCCCGCCGCCGCCTGCCTCATCGACGGGGAGGACCACCGGAAGCGCCCTCAGGCCCTCCATGGCGTGACGTACTGCGGCGACGCTCTCCGCGCCGATGGCGACTCCACCCTTCAGGTCTTCGTTCGCCTGGACCAGCATGTTGGAGACGATGGAGGCCGCCTGGTGGTAGGCGCCCTGGTCGCCATCGATCTCACGCGCATGGCGGCTGATGTCGCGGCCGAAGCGTCGGAGGAGGCGGCCGGCGACGAGGTCCACCGGATCCACCTCCAGCATCGGTAGGATTGCGTTGTCGACGATGTCGAGGCCGATGGAGATCTTGGCGAGCGCGTTGACTTTTGCCATGGACGGGACCTCCCAGCCATGCATGCCCTCGCCCTTTCGGAGCACCTGGAGAAGGTTGGGGGCCTGGCGAAGGTCGGCGGAGGTGATGTGGACCACGGCCTTCTTGGTGGTGGGGATCTCGTCGTAGATCAGCAGGCACTCCTGGAGGCTCGCAACGTTCCTCTGGCTGGGTGTCGCGTCGCTGATGTCGCCGCCGCCGCTGCCGCTGCCAGGCTCATCGTCGGCGAGGACCACCACCTTGGGCTTCAGCGTGTCCAACTGTCCATCGCCTGGCGGATCGCTGCCACCCTCTCCTCGTCGATCGGCAGCTCCTTGTTGACGAGGTCCATATTGGCGTCGACGAGGACCTAGCGCACCTTCCAGGCGTCGAGCTTGTAGGGGCCGTTCTTCCCATCCACCTTCCTCGCAAAGTGGTAGATGTCATTGGCGCATCGCTGGAGTAGGCGGGCGGCGTGGTGGTTGTCGGGGGCGGCCGCGAGCATGGGGAGGACGGCGACGTCGACCGTATCGAGGCAGATGGATGCCTGGGACACCTGCTCGAGCCTCCGGATGGAGGCCACCTTCCAGCTGAAGGCGGCCTCTCCCTTGCGAAGCACGTGGTGGAGCGCAGGGGCGTCGGTGGCCAGGACAGACTCGAGCTTGACGCTGACGCCCACCGGAGTCGGCTGCTCCGCGAGGAGGCGGAGGGCTCCCTGGAGGCCGGCGATGGTCCTCTCGTTCTCCGCCGCCACCGCCATTTCCGCCGCCGCCGCGCTCTCTTTCGCCCAGATATTTTGTGTGTGATGTGACTTTTTTTTTGGGTTTGGTCTTATTTTATAGTAGCTACGAAATTCTCTTTCGTGGAACGCACGAAAGGTATTTAATGCTGGAAGGGGATTGGTGGAGAGGGGCGGGGCGCGGATCAGTGAGTTGGCGCGAGCTTCAGGCGTTGGATTTGGGCCGCCGCGGGAGGATTGGCGGAGTAGAGTGGAGCGTTGAATTTTCTATGGGTAGTGATCGACGAGTGGAGAGGTGCGCGTGGGGTCGCAGGGCGTCCGCGCGTTCTCGAAGCTTCTACCGGGTTCTGTTCGGACCTGATGGGGGTACCTACTCCTATGGGATCTTCGTGCGTTGCACGAAAGATGCGAAAGCCCTGTGATGCGTGGTGCAACAGCTGGTGGAACGCGTCGACGTTGCTCAGCACGGCCCCGCGGCGCAGCGTCCAGGGCGTCCAAGCTGGCCCGCGAGGAACGCCGTAACGGCTCTCGAGCGGCCCACGCCGTTCCAAATTCTAAATTTTTTCACACTCTCCATCACTTCAATTTATAGAAGCATGCATGGAGCATTAAATATAGGTAAAAAAATTAACTAATTGCACAGTTTGTCTGTAATTTAAGAGACGAAGCTTTTGAGCCTAATTAGTCCATAATTGGACACTAATTACCAAATACAAACGAAAGTGCTACAGTAACTGAAGTTGTAAATATTTGCAATCTAAACAAGGCCTGACACAGTCAGTTTTCCTGTAGTTTCAATCCTGCAAAAACTATGTAATGTTGTAGTTGAATTCTACTCCCTCCGTTTCAAATTGTAATTTCCTTTACCTTTTTTTGTGCATACATTTTGCTATGTGTCTAGACATAATGTCTAGACACATAGCAAAATGCATATACCAAAAAAGTCAAAGTAAACTACAATTTGGACCCAATGAAAGCATGTGAAAAATATAAAAGCAAGGCAACTTTGAGATGCATGCATGCATGCTTGTGTTGAATTTGGACTACACATGTGCCTCGGTTTGAATTTGGATACACATGCAGTGGTTAACATTACAAAATGCAAATTGTGTCTTCAAGGAGTTTTAAAAGGAGTCCCTCACCATGTCAGGTCAGCCTGGGCGTTCGGGTTACCCGATTTTTTCGAGTCAGGTAGTTCGGGTAATCTAAAATTCGGGTAATGAAAACTACTACCTTGATTTTAGTCCTGAAAAAACACTACCTGAAATTTCGGGTACCCGATAATTCGGGTTCGGGTATACCCAATCTACCCGAATTTAAATAAAACAATATACTATTCACGATTTTAGTAGCAATTTATACATAATTTGACCTGTAATTTGTGTATAATTCGGGTACCTCGGGTTCGGTAATTCGGGTCCGGGTTCGGGTAATTCGGGTACGGGTAATGGGTATCGGGTATTTTGCCCAGGGTTAATGTCAGGGACAATGATTTGCATGTCTTAGTCATAAGAAACACTTAAAGATCGAAGTTGGTGTATTTTGCGCAAGGAATAATGTTCAAAGGTTCTAACATGGCATGTAGGGCGTGTTTGGCTTGCAACCACAACGTCACGCCTCAAGTTCAGCTACCACACACGTGGAGGTTGTCGCTTAGTTCTCATCTAAGACTACCTGCACCGGGGCCGGTAAAGACATCCTGCAGGAGCCTTTACCGGACCCAAGGGCTGTAGCGGGGTCCTAGAAAACCTCCTAGAAAGTGCAGGACACGCTCGCATCCGGTGCTTTCACTGGACGTACGAGCATCCTGTACGTGCCAGGCGGGGCCTGCGCGTCCTCGTCCTCCGTGCTCGTCGCTCCGCACACCATGGCCGAAAGGAGAAGGGAGAAAGGGAGGGAGCAGAGGAGGCGCAGCCCGTGCACGCCGCGCCATGGGAGCTCCTCCGGGCCCGCGCTTGTCCTCGCCCGTCCATGCCGCGCCATGGGAGCGAGCAGAGGAGGAGACGGGCGCCGGCCCGCCCGCCACGCCGCAACTACACCGGGGAGGAACTCGTCGAGGAGGTGGTCAGGGCCGCCAAGCACGCCATCGCCGGGCCCGCCCGCTACCCCTTCCTCCTCCGCGCGCGAGCCGCCTCTCCACATGGGCGCGCGGGCGCACGGGCGCAGGCCGCGAGCGCATGAGCGCGGTGGACGGCACGGACGCCATTACCGCGCTACCCGTTCCTCCTCTGCGCGCTGGCCTCTTCTTCTTCTTCTTCTTCTTCGCGCCTCGCTGCGCGCGCGGACGCCATTGCCACTCCGCCTCGAAGCTCCACCGCCGCGAGTGCTGCAGCCGCGGCACCACCGGCCTAGGCTCGCCGAAACGCCGCCGCACCACCGCTGCTCCGTGAATCGAGCCACATCGCCGCCTCTGCTCTGGGCGCGGGGCTCCGCCGGCCGTTGGAGTTGCCATCGCGGGCGTCGTCGCTCCGCCTTCGTGCGGTCGCGCGCGAGCTCGGCCTCCACTCGGTCGGGCCTCCTCCGCGGCCGGGGCCGGGCCTCCTCCGCCGCCGCCGTAGAGGGAGGCAGGGGAAAAAGGTGAGCCAGCGAATGGATAAGGTGGAGAAGGGGAAAAAAAGAAAAAAAATCTTGACATGTAGGTCCCATAGTGGATAGAAGATGATATAAAAGATGGATGAGTGCGGAAGAATTGGATATAGAGGAGGGAATTTTGCTACTATATCTATTAGAATAGAGGAACATGACTGCGGGCATCTAAGTACCGACCGTCACAAACTTTATTTTGCTTGTCGTTTGCTCCTGATGTTTGTCGTGTAGCACGTAGTAACTGTAGCGAGGTCGTGGCGAGTGTGGCGGGGTTTCTTGCCGCTATCGCCACACCGTGGCGTGGCCAACCGTGGCCAAGAACCAAGCAGGCTCGGAATAACTTGATAAAAGCACAGAACCATGATCGGGCGACAAATGCGATGGGACACATAGTTCCAAGTATAACAGGTTAATCCAGACTCCAGAGGAGAAAGATACACGACAAATCCTAATGCTACACCACTCTACTTAATTTAATACTCCCTTCGTTCTACATTATAAGCCATTTTCAAGAATTTTGGAGAATTCAATATCTTAATTAAGTTTGGCCAAAACTATACAGATAAGATTTGTGACACATATTATGAAAATATAATTGATGTAGAATCAAATGATAATAAGAGCATTTTAGAGGTCGAGGTAGAAACATATTTAGAGCGAGCAAAGGCAGGTCTTTCGGTGAAGCACAAGTCGGGCTATGGACTTGCGTGGCTTGCCGTGCCTTGCGCCAGCGCGCGCGTGATTGACCGAGCATCCATCATCCGATATCACTTGTGTGGACGTGTGGCCATGTGGGTAGATGGACCCAGCCAGCAGTGCCGGCCCTAAGGGGAGGCCAGGAGGCGTTTTTTTTTTATATTTTTCAAAATCGTTTTTTACAGAAATATATTTTCAGTTTCATAATTTACAGATTTATAGCCCTACCGCCTGGCTGCGGGGCGGCCGCCCCCCTGCCGCCCTCCTGTTGGGCGGTAGTGACTTTAATGTAAAAAAAATTTATTTTTAATCGCATTTTAGCCCCTGAGGGAGGCTGCCGCCCGGCAGCCAGGCGGTAGGTACCCGCCGCCCGGTGGCGGGGCGGTAGGCCTACCCGCCGCCCGGCAGGGGGGCGGCAGGCCCTTCCCGCAGGTTAAACCTTGACCGTCAGTGCGGCAGTAGATGTGGTTTTAAATATTTTTGATAGGAATAAAAACCGTTAGTAAAGTAAATGAATATGAAAAGTATAACTTAGCAATTCATACACATACGCAAGTGAGAACGAAATAGGTGATGTATGAGAACGAAATAAGTATAACATGACGACATAACAAAAATACAGAAACAACTAGAAGCACCTCCTAACCACCCCGGCCATGTCGACCTCTTTTACGCTGTGCGTGGACGTGGTCTGTAGGGTGGTGTGTCGGTCTGGAGGCCCTACGTCTCTACCTGGACGTCCGGTGGCCACAGGTGTATGGACGTGGTTTTTATTTCTATCCAAAATATTTAAAACCACATAAAGTAAATGAATATGAAAAGTATAACTTAGCAATTCATACACATACGCAACTGAGAACGAAATAGGTGATGTATGAGAACGAAATAAGTATAACATGACGACATAACAAAAATACAGAAACAACTAGAAGCACCTCCTAACCACCCCGGCCATGTCGACCTCTTTTACGCTATGCGTGGACGTGGTCTGTAGGGTGGTGTGTCGGTCTGGAGGCCCTACGTCTCTACCTGGACGTCCGGTGGCCACAGGTGTATGGACGTGGTTTTTATTTCTATCCAAAATATTTAAAACCACATCTAATGCCGCACTGACGGTCAAGATTTAACCTGCGGGAGGGGCCTGCCGCCCCCTGCCAGGCGGCTGCCTGGCCTACCGCCCCGCCACCGGGCGGCGGGTACCGGCTGCCGGGCGGCAGCCTCCCCAGGGGTCAAAATGCGATTAAAAATAAATTTTATTTTTATCAAGGTCCCTACCGCTCGGCAGGAGGGCGGCAGGGGGCCGGCCGCCCCGCAGCCGTCCAGTAGGGGTATAAATCTGTAAATTATGAAATCGAAAATATATTTATATAAAAAACGATTTTGAAAAATATACAAAATTAAAAAAACGCCGGCCAGGAGGGGCGACGGCCGAGGGCCCAGGCGGCAAGGGGGCCCAAGACTATGTATATAAACCCTCATACCATATAGTCATTATGCTTAATGAAGACAGCCCATTAGGAAGCGAATGAGGACCAGGGATGGCAGCGGCTAGCTCAAGGAGGCAACCAAACGTTGTCTCTTTCTTTCCCAGGATCAGGAGGCAAGGAGTCACGCTCGTGCCCCAATACCTTATGCCCTAACGCAAGATCGTGACCGGAGATCATGAGACGGAGCTCAAGATGGCCGACGACGAGGTGGTTGCGGTGACGTTCACGGCTAGATTGCACACAACGACGACGACTAGGCCAGACGCACGACGAGTGTACATTGTTCCATGATAATTATCATCAAACCTGTTAAATCTAAAATATATATCACTGAATTATTTTTTTGTTTTGTATAAAAAGTAGCTCCAACATATATTATAAGATTTTATGTATAGTTTAGAGGGGCCGTCGAGATGAGGTTGCCCGAGGGCGTGAAAACTTAGGGCCGGCACTGCCCGCCAGTAGCAGCAGTAAAGAAAACTTACACGGAGTGCATGGCCATTTATCTTCCTTATTAATTGCAACCCGTCAGTAACGACGTTTGGAGGAGGTCTTGTAGCCCATGTGTTGTCCATCATCGAGGGCTGCTCGCCGCAACGTGGGCGTTCCTCGTAGAGGGCCAGCTTGTAGTACTAGTACTCCGTACTACCTGCCCTGCAACAGTGGGGCAGGCTCCGTCGCCTTGCGGCCTTGGGGCCGTGTGGCCCCGCTCCGCGAGCTCGGGCACCTGCGGAGGAGGCTTGGACCCTGTCCTGTTCCCGGTGCATGATCTGGCCACCACCGTACGCGACCTGGATGAAGGACAACAAAACAAGGCTGCAGGCTGCGGCACACGGTGCGGTGGCTTGTGCGGAAGGCTGGTCCGGTCGGTGGCGAGAACATCAATCAACGTACCTCTGGGCTGGGCTTGCCGTTCGTCGTTCTACGATCTGGACTTGAACACCGGCAAGGCAAGCCGGTCCTCTTCATGCCCACCACCTGCTGGTGGATGGAGATGCTAGCTGCTACTCCCTGCCGCTGGTGGCAGAAGCAACAAAGCTCGATTCACGTATCCGTTGTTCGTACTACTAGTGCTACACTAGCATCTGTGTGACACAAAATCAGTTAATGTTGCTAGTGTTTTGCATCTCTGCGTGACACTGAGTTTTTTTTGGGGCTAATTGTGCAACTGCCCCTGTTCTAGAGTCCAATTGCTCATTTGCCCTTTTTTTTAAAAAATTTACACGTTTGCCCCTATTTTTTGAAACCGAAAGCTCCAGTTGCCCCTGTTCTGTGAAGCGTACTTAACGGTATTAAGTACTGGCTGAAAAGACATAAATGCCCTCTCTCACTATCAAGTGGACCCTATGTGTCATGCCCACTAAACTCTCACCCTTTCTCACTGCTAAGTGGACCCCGCTCGTCAGTCCCTTCCTCTACCTTTGTCGCAGCAGTCTGTCGCTGAGCCGATCCAACCATGGAGTAAGCGCAGGTCATTCCCCTTCTGCCCACGCCGGCTGCCGCACATCGTTTCTCTTCTCTTAGATAGACAAGATAAACAAAGACAGATCCTCAAAACTGCTTGGACTCCTTTGATTGAAGGACAGATTAATCAGAAGCGCTATTAAGAATCCAATCTCGTTACAATAAATGTTTGGATTCTTTATCTCAACGCTATCCATCCAGCCTATAAATTGAAGAGCAAACCCACGT
Source organism: Panicum virgatum (assembly GCF_016808335.1). Taxonomy (NCBI): domain Eukaryota; kingdom Viridiplantae; phylum Streptophyta; class Magnoliopsida; order Poales; family Poaceae; genus Panicum; species Panicum virgatum. Next base: position 884,185 of record NC_053142.1, on the reverse strand, counting down.
GATCATGCATCTAATCCAACACACAAACCAGGCAAAGCGCCATAGCATCGCCCTCCAACTCGACATGGCTTCGTCCAAGCTCATCGCGCTGTTGTTCGCCTTCGCCATGGCAGCGGCGGCGCTGCATCCCTCGGAAGCGGCGAGGCTCCAAGTCGTCCAGCAAGCATCCAAGCCCGTGGCCGCAAGCCAAGAAGCAGCAGAAAAGGTGGCCGACCAAGCAGCAGCAGGCGCCGGCGGCGTGGCACGCCCATCGACGACACCTCCGTTGCCTGGCATCCCCGCTGGCCTACCTCCAAATCTACTGGCCGCCATCCCGGAGCTGCTTTTCCCGGGGCTTGGCGCCGCCCGCCGCGATTCCACTCACGCCGCCTGGCGCGCCCGGCCCGCCGCGCTGCCGCAGCCGCGCCACCCGGACCGGGCCGCCCGACTCCCGGACTGCCTTGCCCGCACCGGCCACGCGCCCGACGCGCCGCCGTCGCGCGCCTCGACGCCGCCCGGACCGCCCTGCCCGACGCGGAGCCGCGCCGCCCGGACCTCCACGCCCGACGCGCGGAGCCGCGCCGCCGTAACGGGTGCGCCGCACGGAATCGACCGAGAACGTCTGAGTCGGGTCTGGGGAGAGAGTAACAGAGAGAACAGGGAGGATAAGGGGTAGGATGGTCTTTTTTTTCGTTTTTCCTTTTTTTTCAAACATTTTTTTAATCCATTAATCACTAAAAGGTGACGGTGTGCCGAAATAGAGGCATACGGGAGCTTCGTTTTGAAAAAACAGGGCAAACAAAGTTAAAAAAACAAGAGCAAACGAGCAATTAGACTTCAAAATAGGGGGCAGTTGCACAATTGGCCTTTTTTTTATGACAACAGTACGACACAGACTTGATCTTGCTCGCGGAGCCGGGGGGGGGGGGGGGGGGCTCATTTGGCCGGCCGATTCATGCGGGTGCGGGGGGTCATCAGTCGTGGCACACCATGACTACAAAAATTTGACAGAATGGCAACCAAAGAATAACGTGAACGGCAATGAAAGGATTAGTAAGGAAATTTCTTTTAAAAACATACACACTACTAGTGACACTGCCCGGTGCCCGGTCTAGGATTTTTTTCTAAATTTTAATCCTTATTTAATCAATATGTCAAAAATAACCGCACTCAAAAAATATTTGCACCTCATATCCCTTTGGTCGCGCCAAGTCCTATGGCACGACCAAACCATATTGTCGTGCCACATGCATTGTCGCGGCAAGATACGACATTCTAGTTGTCGTTTCCAATGTGGAAAAGTCTTGTCGCGTCAAATTATTTGGCGCGACAAGACTGAATTTTCCAAAAATCATAACTCCTCAATACTACGTCGGATGAAGATGATTTCTATGTGAAAATTATAGCTCTCGACGAGATCGACAACTCTCTAGTTTTGAGTTTTTTCTATTGAAGAAGTTAAAAGGTTCAAAAAAATTATGTAAAGTTTCAATACCAAAATGATCGTGTATTAGCGCTTGTCACATTATAAAAATAATATCCTTTTTGTATGGATTCAAACGAAAATACCTTTTACATACCTTTTTCAGCTCGGTTTGCACATGGTATCCCAGAAACCACACGTGCTAATTTCTGCTTTTTGCGAGACAGGAGCTAAAAGAAATGATGATTCTTCCTAAAGCCGAAAGCCCAAATTGCGTTCTTGTTGGGATTCTTCTTCTGCCCCTTTTCGGCTTTTCCTCTGTTAGCTTCTGCAAGCGCTAGTTGCTCGTGTAGCTGATGCTACCGGTAAGCACATGCACAAAACTACGAAAGACAGGATCCCAACTAACCGCCTTGCCGACCTCTCCCCTTCTATATATATACAAACAGAAATTAGGGAGGCAAGGCGAGGCGACTATCACTCTCGCTTGACTCTCCAATCCAAGCCCGTCCCCAAATTTATCAATGGCCACGATTGGTTGTCACTAGAAACACGAGATCGCAACAATGCTTATTTTACCTCCCGACCTGCTGGCTTACTGCAACCGGTTGGAATGCTAAATGACGTGAGAACTTTTTTGAATATTATAAAACTAGAAATTTATAGAAAGAAATTATTTAAAAGAATGGCTAATCATGGATTTTTAGAATCTAGAGCTCAGAAATCTTGTTTTAAGAAAGGAAGAGGAAAACACTGTTATGAAGAAATTAGAATTAGTGATCAATTTCTGTAATAGTTAATAAAATTAGTCGGTGGGCGATTATCTTTCACGAAAGGGCCAATCCTCGAAAAGACCAACTCACGAAGGGCCTTACCAAAGGGGCATGTACCTTTGACCTCATTTGATCTTATATGTAAAGAGTGATCTCTATTAATAAGATAATTGAACCATTCCATTCACTTCCACTTCCAACAAGTTATCACGCACGCATTCACTCAACGAACGCTGAGCGACATAGGAACGGGGGCGAACTCGCTCCCTGGGCAAGGAGAACTCACGATTTCCTGCGACAAAGGGAACTCGATGACCACGTGAACTCACCGAGAAGACAGAGACACGATGGCCGCCGGAAATGGACCACGGCAAGAGCAACGGGAAGAAGGATTACACTTTCGACGAGTAAGAATTAACCCAGTAACTTACGATTCTTCCAATTGGACACAGGATTTCGCCCTTCTGGTTGGTGGCCGCCGACAACGGATCCTCGCCGACGCTCGCTTGGCCACCATCGGCGGCGCAGTGCACACACATGAACGCCATTGGCGGCGGCGCCCGCCGCTCCACCGCCATCAGTGGTGGCATCCTCGGCACCGCCCGTCCACGCAACGCCGGCGCACCAGGAGACGGCCGACGCTACCCCACCCGCGGCACACCGCCGCGCAGGGCTCTCCTCCGGCCGGTGGTGCCCGGCGGCCGGTCCTGGACCGGCGCTCGCTGGGGCGGCATCGCCACCCCAAGGGAGAGACAGGGAAGAGCGGGGGAGCACGGATGGAGGCACACGACACCGCACGACGACGCACGACGGCGGTGCTCGACGGGGACGCAAAGCACGCGCCCCTGGGCCCTCCATAGCGGCGAACGGCGGACGCGCGCAGGTGGCGGCACTCTCCGGCACCGTGGCTAGGCGGTGGCGCGCCCAAGGGGCCGGCGGCGGCGCCAGGACCTGGAGATGGCCGGCGACGGCGCACAATGGACGGCCGCGGTGCAGCAGAAAGGAGGCCTCGACGACGGCGGCTGCACACGGCCCAGGCGGCGGCGCAAAGGGCTGGAGGGGCGGCGGCGCTACGCGCGGCGCCCAGAGGGGCGGCAGCGGCCCCCCCCCCCCCCCCCCCCCAGGCGGCGGCGCTTGTAAGGGACGGCTTGAGCGGTTACGGACGCTCGCTGGGGCGTCGAACGATTTTTTTTCCCCCAAAGGAAAATAGTACGTCCGTGAGTTTGGGGATAAGATTGTGACTTTTTGCACGTCAGCCCTTCTATTTTCTGTGAATTACATAATCATACTAATCGATGATTAACATATTTCTAGTTTCATGTTTAGCCCTCCATATAACACTGCAACATATATTGCATTCATACTTCATATAATTGATCGTTTTAGATCTCTGATCTAAATAAATTATGATGCAAATCATTTACCTATTGTAAATAAATATTTTTTGAGACGTATCAATTCTCATAAATTGCATCATAATATTATATTGCAGTTAATTTACTATGTTAATATTTACACATATTTTCTGTGTCTATGATTTCAGTATGGTAGAATTTTTTTCTCCTATACATGGTTTGTTTCAAAGACCAGAAATTTATTCATGTCTAAATATACATAGTTTGTCGATTTTGTTTGGCTAATATTTAGTTGCAACAAAATCAAATCCTCTTAATTAATTGATAGTTATTAAAATTGATATAATTAGGCTCATATGAGTCTAAATCAAAAAGGCAAAATGATAGTCGAACCATTTTTGCTAAGAGGGCTAACATAGGAAGTATTTTTTTTTGTTTGGTCCTACGGGATTTTGCATAATTTATGCTACTACCTAACTATAACACTTTGTGTTTTGTTGTTGCTCGAAAATTGTCATTGTAATATATTTTGTGGTTTGATTATATTATATTACAATGCCATATTGATTCTATTATATTATTTACATATGTGACTTTGATAATTCAATTGAACTATGTTGGTGCACTCAACCCCCTGTTTTGCACCAACATTGAAGCATCCCCTCATAAGAGAAGACTTAAATGTGATACAAAACACCAGTCCCAAGAGGCTGATGCCACATTTATTACATCAAATGGTTCATAACCATACAAACCTTGGAGGACACTCGATACAGATAATGATAATAAGTAACCAAGCTACGACATAACACCAGACCGCAAACCACATGGGGTCTAGTGCGGGCTCAGAGTACTGCGACAGCGAAGGCATCTTGACAGGGCCGGTTCCACAGGCAAGGTTGGGTGCAGAACGATAACCCTACTCAGCGTCGTCTGGCACGAAGTCTGGGTCTTCTTCTGTAAAAAGTAAGAGTGGGGTGAGTACAAACGTACTCAGCAAGTCCAACTACATCCACAGAGGGGGTTATATCAGAATAATATGTATAGGTAAATCAAGGATAAGGTTACGGTTTAATTTGCAGAAAAACGATATTTTATGCAGGGGTTTATTTAACAGGAAACCTTTTAGAAATCAGTTTTTGTAGTAACACGGAGTTCAAGTTTTAAACTGCTACCGGACTCCCCGTCCGTCGTAGCACACGGCACAACTGCCGGACATAATTCCAAAACAACTCACACTAGCCCATCCCAATGAAACACTAGTTATGTAACCACACTGTAACTCGCCCAATACCGTGTGCATAGCTATTCGAATAGCTTTTAACTCTGCAGAGGTGTGCAACTTTACCCACAAGTAGGATACCACAACTCAAACACCGTCGTGTCGGTGTAGATCCCAATATAGCCATTACCCACCTTAGCTAAGACTGACTAGCCATCACGGGATTCACCAAGGGGTCATCGACCTATCTCTGAGGTATAACCGGGGTATAAGTCACACTGAGCATATCCCTTCTCCTTAGTCACCCGTTGCTCTCAGCCCTCCTGATGGCTATCACACCAACTAGTGGGATTTATGCTACGCCGTTGCCCATTCAACGGTCGAGTGGTTTGCACGATAGTGGAGTTAGGTGAGATGACACATCAACTCGGTCCTTAGTTGTGACAAGATGGATATCTCCCTTCCTTGCACTGCCAAACAGGCACGAGCACACCAAGTGGCAAATCACGCAGAAATGCCATCCATCCCGTCTAGACACACTTTTCAAAAACACCTCATTTATCCCTTCCCACATACGCACACATTTTCTTTATAAAACAAGTAGTATTTATGAATAAAGTCCTAAGCGTTCTAATATCGATTAACGTCCAAGCAAAATCAGACATTAATCTAGGTGGTCAAGGAATGGTCATCACAAATCAAGGGGTGGCTATCCAACCGTGTTTTCATGCAAGCAAAACATATGCAATTTTGTAAACAGGCCATTGGGTTGTGTTTATAAAAACTAGGACAGAAACATGCATCAAAGGATGGGTTTGAACTTGCCGTCTTCAAAGCCTTCTGGGATGTCCTGTCCTTCGGGCTCGGGGTCGTGGATCTGGTCTTCATTCACCTGCTCATAGTATTGCTCGTTGACGGGCTCTCCTTTGTTCACTCCGTGGTCTACAGCGCACACAAACAAGCACACAATCAATACTTAGAAACAAAGATCTATCGTTGAGCTCGAATCGGAAATAATTAAGATCTAGAGTTTGGGGTAATATTTTTGGGCGGATTCCTAATGGCATGGTCAAAACTATGTTATGAGAGGCGTGGTAAAGTTTTGGGTCGACCAGAGTTCGTTTGGTCCATGAAATGATAGGTTAAACAGAGGTTTAGGGGTTAAACAATGGTCCGGGAACCAGTTTGTAAAAATATATTTGGGAGAGCAGGGGCTTGGTCTGTATTTTAGAAACTTCTTGGGTTATTCTAAAAGGGTCGGGGGTTTATTTGTAATTAGTTTTATATAGTTGAAGGGTCTTTCTTTAAATAGGGGGATCATGGGGGTTTCTTTTGCAAAAGAGTGAAAGGGTCCTAAGATAAAAGAAGAACAGGCCAGGGGCCTTTGGGCAAAACTGCCCTGTCCTCCCCTTCCTCCCAACCGAAACAGGGGAGGGGGAACAGGGGCGGCGGCGGCGGCGCCTGGCCGGCGGCCCTGGGCCGCGGTAGCGCACGAGAGGAGGGAAAAGAGGGGCCAGGCAGCGCTAGGGGTCGATCCCCCTTTCCAATTTTAGAGGAGGGGCCCTGCATAGGGGGTTCTGGCGGCCGTGGCCGTGGCGGGCAGGCGGCGGCCGCGGGCAGCGCCGGTGGGGGCAGCTCGGAGCGAGAGCTTGTGGGGGAAAAGGGAGAGGGAGGAGCAAGGACTCCTTTTCCCCGCTCACCTTGGGCGGATGCGGCTCGAGGAGGTGGCGCGGCTAGGACCAGTGGGGGGGGGGGGCGGTGGCGAGCATGGAGGCGGCGGCACTGGAAGGGCAAGGATGCGGCGGGCGGTGGCGCTGCGGTTTGTGGGAGCGCCGGGGTGCTCCTTGGCCCTCTTTATAGGCGAAGTAGGTCGGTGGAGAGGGCGGTGGTGGCGGGGTGGCCGGCGAGGCTCGTGATGCGACTCCTCGGCGGCGTGGGGCAGGCGGCGCTGTGCCAAGGGCGCCGGTACTGTGCGACGGCGCGTGCAGTGAGGCGGGATGGGACGCGTCGGTCGGGCGGCGACCGGCGCAGGCGGGCGTCGCACGGGCGTCAACGGCGGCGGTGTGCGCGCGGCAGGCGGGCCGGTGCCGTGGCTCGGTGCGTAGCGGCGCGGCGAGCGTGGGCACGCGCACGCGTGCGCACGGCCGGCCTGGGCGCGGGCACGCGGGCAGGGAGCGGCTCGGGTGCAGCGGGGCGCGAGCGCGTGGGCAGTGGGGCGCAGGCGAGCGGGACCGGGCGGCGGTGTGCACGTCACGGCGTTGCGGCTCGGCGAGCCCGCGCCTACGCGTGCGCAGGGGCGTGTGCGTGGGCACGGTCTGGGGTGGTGCGCGCGTGGGAGAGGTAGACCGGGAGCGGAGCGCGTGGGCTGGCGAGGCGCGCGTGGGAGCGGAGTAGGGGCGAGCGGCATTCGGGGTGCACGCGCGGGAGCGGAGCAGAGGGAAAGGGGAAAGCAGGAGGAGGAAGGAGGGAAAAAGAAAAAGAAAGGAAAAAGAAAATGGAAAATGGAAAAATTGGAAAAAGAAAAGAAAAAGGAGGGAAAAGAGAGAGAGAGAGAGAAAAAAAAGGAGAGGGAGGTGGAGGGATTCGCGCCGTGATCGCGGCTCCCGGTCGGCCACACGCGGCGTCGGGCACACGCGCGCGACACGCGGGTCAAAGAAGAATAGTGTGGCGGTAAAAGGTTGTCGGGGTCGAGTCTAACAGGGATCGGGAGATCGGGCGGAAAAGGGAAAGCTCCCGAAAAGAAATAGGGTTAGGGTTTTAGGAAAAAAAACTTGGGCTCAACGACAAAACTCGATTTTGAAACTAAATAGCTTACGATTTAACTTAGCGAATTTTGGGATGTTACAAACATATAAGTTACATTTGTAATTTTTATAATAGAATTGGGCATGTTGGTGCCCCAAACCATATTTGCACCACATACTTGTTAAATTTGCTAGTTTACATAGTTGCAATTTAACAAAGTTTTTATTGGATAAAAGACTTTAATCCATCTAGGATTAAAATATGAATATCATTAAAATTCGCAATATACATATCTTGATAATTTTGATTAATTAAAACAAGGTAATGGAGACTATGGCATTGGCTGCGTTTAATTTCTTGTGAATTATTCTACCTTGAGACCGTGCCATAACAGTGATCTAATCACCTGTTACTGAGAGGTCTACATCTTGTTTCTCTGAAACTTGATGATTACCTACGATGTGTTTTTAATCAAAATAAAGATTTTGGATTGCTCTTTGTCATGATATTGTTCTGCTATTACACAAGATAGTAGAGTCCTAAGCAAAGGCTGCGTTTAATTTCTTGTGAATTATTTTGCCCACCGTGCTTAGGTAGCAATTTACATTGCCTACTATAAAGATCTACTCTATCTTTCTGACATAGAGATTATTTGTCTTGTGTATAACAAAATTTATGATGATTCATTGTATGGTCTACACAGTTATGTGGTCATCTACAATGATCCAAAACTATGATGAGATATACAATTATAAAATATTGTATTTGATATTACAATATCACCATAGTGATTTGAGTTTACCTTAGGTGTAAACTCATTACATCAATGGTTTGTCACATGTTGTGTATATTGACTTTAGAGGAGTCTGTTGAACTCGCTCTCGATGGCTTCAATATCTCACATGGACAATTTCCATTAACTAGTTTTATCCCATAGACTAATAAAATAATTAAATGACACTTAATTAGGGGTCATTTATTATAGATCAAAGAAAATTATGACTTACTGTTGTTAAGGAGCAATATCCGTAAAAATTATCGATAAGAATATCTTATGGAAGGAAAAATTGATCTATATTAAACATCAATAAGGGATAAAACAGGAGCTAGGACGTAAGATTTGAAAGGTTTTCAATCTTAAATTTCAAGCTCTCTAGGAAGTTGATTGTTTTGCCGAATATTCTAAAGATCTCATGACAAAGACTCCCATGTCTATCCAAATAAAACCTAAATTCATGGAAAACAAGATCATCGAATATAATTCGAATGACTTGCTTCGAGATTTAGAATAATCTCATGGTCCATCGATATTATTTAATAATGTCTATTGAAATATGTTGTAATACTTGTTGTCAATGTATAACTATCGTGAGTATCATATTTGATACTCGATAATATTTATGGATTTCTATATATTAGATGAGAATTTTATTGAATTCTTGTGATATATAGAATGTATGGGAATTATCCCAATGAGGAATGATATATGCCTAGTGGACATTTGTACCACAAACACTATAATTACAAAAGCAAAATATTCCTGGTTCTTATGACAAGAAGAAGGAATAATTTTGGCTATCGCTGATGCGATGCAATGATAGTTTGGTCGACTCTTCTCCACTATCATTCTTTCCAAGGATATGAGTAAACAATTGAGGACATTTAATTATGTCCTAAGTCAACTCATATTTTACTAAAGTATGGAGATATCCACATGTGTTTTTAAGGAAACACAAAAAGACAACTTTGGATATGGTATATAAGTAATGAGATGAATCTCATTTTGGTTGTATTATGCCTACAACCATCCTGTACAACATGTTGCGTATATAGATTTTTCACACGATTGATCTATTCAATTTGAAATGATCGACTTGGGCATCCAAAGGGATGCGTGAGAATTAATGGCAATTCATTTGGTCATAATTTTCCCAAAGTGTGGATACGATAAGTACCACAGGGAAACAGATTTTAAGACCCTCTTATCTTAAAATCAGGCTGACTTTATTAGATTCCTTGATCATATTAAAAAAAATATGTATGGGTCCGATACAAAGATTGTATGGACAGTTTAGGCATTTTATGGCTGTATAGATACATCTATGAGATGATCTAGAGTGTGTAAAGTTTACACACTCAGCCATGCATTTGGTAGATAATACCTCTTGTTATGAGCATTATCCCGAACACTACTGAGCTTTTATATGTACAATGACGATTGTTTGGTATAACAAAAGTTTAGCTACGTATTCAAAAGGATAAATTGGAATCTATAAGTATGACATTAAGTCAAAGCAGGACCATTATTAGTAAATTGCTATTGCCAACTTCGTGTTGGACTAAGGTGGATTTACACACTCCTGACTTATGATTAACTACATATCCCCCATATGCATGTAGTACGTGAAAATATATGAAGATTTCCTATTTGCGTAAAATTGAGTTACTTTGTATACGTACCACTTTCACCACCGCAGCATACATTGATGGGTTCACACAGGAAACTGGGGATCAGTCTGAGATTTCAAATCTCCGTCAATTGTTCAGTATCTAGATCTCTTAGAGAGGATCTATTTACATCCTGTATGCTGGATTTTAGTATAAATGACTTTTTCCAGACATTAGGGGGAGATTAGAAGTACCATATATAATTAATGCCCGGAAAACATTTGAATGCATAAAAAATTTCAAGCTCAGGATCACGTACTAAATTAACTGAACTTTGAGTTCAAAGATTTGCATAGTATTGCAAATAAACTGCCACATGCATTTACTAATCATTAATCTAATGCAAGTATGTGCCAGAAAGAGTAGTGGTACTAAGTAAAACCACTCAACTCCCAATTATAAATAAGAGGGGGAGCAGTATGGCCATAAAGCAGGATTATTCATGCTAGCAATAGAAGACTTTTCTTCTAAATTAGTAAATGCAACTCAACCTTTGGTTGAAAGATACCTAGAGGACATTTTATGTCATGTGGATATTTATAATCCACAACCCAGCTCAGAGGTGCACCAAAATACTAATGCTGGGATATCAGAAAGCCCTGACTCTCGTTTAAGGAAGTCACGATGAGTCATTCAGGGTCCATTTTAGAGTTTTGATAACCGGAGAATTATATCATATAAAGGCTACATGAGTCGACTCATACTTCTCTAAATAAATTGTATACATTATTCAAAGTTATCCAATTAATAAGACCATGGCAGAGTGCTTTGTCACTCTTACTAGAACTTGTTGAGTAAAGTTATACAAACAGAGATAGTCTTGCTCACTTGAAGAGAGGTGTCTTTGGTAGTAAAGCCAACACCTAGACGTACCTTTACGGTGGGTACAAAAGTGTTCTTATCCTAGAATGGATTGAGAACAATGAGGTGGTGAGATTAAAGCAAGACTAGTAGTACAAGGGGTTTACGCAAAGCCCAGAGCATTGATTTTCAATGCAGGTTATTCTCCATAGTAAGTTATAAATTTCCGATACTAACTTTTAACTGGAAGTACAAAAGCGTTTACCTTTGCAGTTGATAGATGTAATTATTACATAGGATCACTTGATTTGGTATATTGTAAAACTTCCGAGAAGGAGTTCACATATCCAATAATTAATTATATATAAAATTGCAACATATACCATGTATTGCTTAAGTCAATATATGGCTCAAAGCAGTTAAGTTGATTTTGGTACAATCGACTTTACATGTATCCTTAAATTAAACGGATACGAGATTAATTGCACGTGGTGTTCATTTCGGAATTCTTAATGGGATTTTCTAGTATTATATGATTGTCAATAATCTTGACATAATTGGTAATGAACACTTGTCAAGAGTACGTTGTAATCTAAAGATGGAGTTTAGATATGGGAGATACGGTCTAAACCAAAATTTTATTTTGTGTTTAGGATCCAAGTATTTTCTTCCAGATTTTTATAGTAAAACTATCTATATCCACGTCATATTGAATGACTCAATATGAAAGGGAATCCTATGATGGTTCTACCTCATGATAGAGAAAGGCATGAGGAAGATTGTTTATTATGCCATAGTGATTGAATTGAGATATTGGGACATATGGTCCATTATCCCAGTGCTATGTATGCGCTAATACATATATTGCAAAAGTTCCCGGCCGGATATTATCTTTGCAATACTTTGCTATCTAATAGCAGCACTATTCTACCTAAAGTTAGTAGATTGAAGTTAAGAATAACTTTTGATATATCTTAAAATAGCACATATGGACTTGGTATAATCCATGATCCGATTACGTGGATACCATGATTCTGGTTATCTGTAAGATCCCCAAATTCCAGATCATTGAAATAAGCTTTACAGGAATATAGAAAGACCATTCTGTAATAGTCTTTAAGTAGACATTTAATGGTTAATTCCACTAATCATTCTGATATTGCATTGTACAAGGCTACACATGAATGTGTATAGCTTGACAGAATGATATGTCACATACTGAAGTTATGTGATTCTGATTTTATTGAATTAAAGATTATTATCTATAAAGGTAATGCAACTTGTGTTGTTTAGATGGAGCCAACTTATACTTAATGCAATATTTTGCATTAAGATGGTTCTGTTTCATAGGTCATATGGGCATATGAATATTTGCAACTAAGTACTTGTGATAATCTCGAAGAGATATTCACAAGATCTACTATACTCCACATTTCATATGTGTAGAATACATTGGTATGAAAGGTTTGCAAGTTTCAGGGGGGAGTGTCTTGTCTCTCTGATTAATAACTTGTTGAAAACATCATATTGCACTCTTTTCTTTGTATGGGTTTTTTTCTTTTGGGTTTCTTATATAAAGTTTTTAATGAGGCAATATCGACACAAGGCTGTCATATCATCCATTTTTCCCGAAGGAGTTGTCGGGTGCCACAATTAGGGACACCTTAATTGGGGTACTAAGATCGCTCCAAAAACACAAAACACCTATTAAGACAACTGGGCCTACGAAGACCCACGGCCTGCTTCCCATCCGGAAGAAAGGAAAGGACTCAAAGGAGCCCAGCATGCGGCCCATTTGCATCCCCCTTGAACCCGCTGGACAATCTCCGCCTCGCTCGAGGGTAGCGAATCTACCCTCGAGCGGGTGACTCATTTTCCGCCTCACTCGAGGGCCCCCCTCGGGACCCTCGATCACGCAACACACTTCCGCCTCGCCCGAGGCATTAAAAGCCAGCCGCTCCACCACGGCTCAAAGGACAGGCGGTGTCAGGCCACCACTCCCATAGTAGATGTGACCGGGGTCCCATCCGCCGACTCTGGTCATCACTCCGCCATCCCGGACACTGTAGCAGTGCCTTGGGACCTGCGACGCGGGATAGGACAGGCTCGGCACTGCTCCCGTTACTGTTCTGCCGACGCCGACCTTCCGGACCCGCCCCCCACTGAGGAAGGGGTCCGGCGACGTCACGTGTCCCCCGAACCTTCTAGTATGCACACCCGCCTCCGACCAGGGGGTCCGGGGCCGACTCGCGCCATTACTACCGCCGGGGCACTGCAGAACGACCGGCGCCATCTTCGCAGAACCAAGGACGAAATCCAGGGCGACAGCGACGCGCCGCCTTCCCACAGTGTACTTCCTACAGTGTTCGACCACTGTACCCGCGATTCGGGGGAAAACGACGACTTCAGCGCCCTACACTCGTGTATGCCGCCCCCTACTTGTGACTATAAAAGGAGAAGGCGGACCCCCTTTAAGCGGGGCTGGGCTCTAACTGGACTCTAGTCTGCTGGTCTCTCTGTTTTCTATCTCCCAAGAGAACTCTCAGCACTACTGAGCACTCCTCTCAACCGACTCCACTCCTAGCAGAGACTTGGGAGCTTCCCTCCCTCTCTCGCCTCGCATGTACCCCCTACTACAAGCACTCCGGGTGTAAGATAATACAGTGCCCTCGCACACCCCTTTTGCTGGACGTACGGCCCCGCGGCCGGAACCAGGATAAAACCGTGCGTTACTGTGATTGCCTCTTGCATCATCATCTGGGACGAGGAAACATGCAGCATTTACTAGTTGGGATCCAGGCCCCCGGGTCGGGACACCGACAGTTGGCGCGCCAGGTAGGGGGGCTCTGCGTAACATTTTCTCTCTTTTTCCCATTTGATCTCCAGGAATGGCGAGCAGATCCAACCCATACCCTATGGGTGTTTCGGATCCGTTCCCAGCGGGACGCGTGATCTCGTTCGGGAGTCTCGAGTTCAGGGCAACCGGCAACGGTTACCTTATGCAGCTCCTCTCTCCCGGACGCAACCCCATCGCTCCGTCGTCGCCAGCCCGGCGCAACAGGCGCTCGGGTCAGCGTTCGCGATAAGCACGCATGGAGCGGCATCGTGCGGCACGCCACAACTCCCCCACGTGGGTTGAGGCTGGCATGTCGCAACTCAGCATCACGGCCAACGGGGCCACCGTTTCGTCATCACGTGCCTCGGCGTCATCTGCGCCGACATCGCCAACATCTGCCGCGGCACCAGTGCCTCCCAGGGGGGGCTTGACCTCGCCGTTGCCCTTCCCCTTCGGGATGCGCAACGCTACCGCCTGCGTCTCTTCGATCAGCACTAACTTCATCGAGCATGAGGATCTGCCGCATCATCATCTTCTGTCAATCCGCAGCCTCATCGCGTCGTTCCTGACAAACCCTACCTCGAAGCGGCGAGCTCAATCGCCGATGACGTTAACTTCTTCATGAACAACTTCGTAGCCGAGGAGGCCGAGGACTACTCCGGGGTCCGCGACCCCGACGCTCTCCGCGCATTCCAGCTAGCGATGGCCTACTGCCTCACCTACTCCGAAGACTCCAGCGAGGGGGATTTCGATCCTTCCAGGGAATGCTTCATGGCGGACCTCGCGGACGAGCAAGACGACAATGCTCCAGCCAACGATGAGGACGGCGGGGCGGACGTACGGGCAAAGCAACCGGTGGTCCCGCCTGCAGCCCCTTCCTAGTCAAGTTCAGCGGCGCGACAAGCTCAACTGGCGCAGCTCAACGAGCTTCAAGCCAAGCTCGACGAGCAGTGTCAACAAACCCAGGAGCTACGCGCCGCACTCGAGCAGCAGCGTACCATGCCTGGTGCACACGCCCAGGCGGTGGGATGTGTTGCCCGGGAGCGCATCCTGGCCGACGACAACGTCGACAAATCTCCGGAACTGAAGACGGCGGGCGAGAAGCTCGTCGCTGCGGCCTACCTACTCCAAGCTATGCCCGATCCATCGACACCTTCGGGCCGTAACCTGCGCCGCGAGGCACAGGAGCTCATCGAGCAAGCTGCCGTGCAGCAGGCCGAGAGTTCTGCGTCTCGTATGCGCTCGAAGGCCCCGGAGCAGCGTGATGGGATTGCGCATCAGGACTGTGAGTTTCTGTGCACACACCCCCAGTGGGAAAGGGCAAGGCAGCCGTGGTGCCCGGCGTGAGGGCACCCTCGGTGCACGAGCGCATCGGAAGAGTTCCCGTAAGGGAGCGAATCCGTGATACTCGCGGGCACGCTGGCGACGGCGACGCCCGCAACGTCATCAACGGCAGGAGGTACACCCCTCGAAGGGGTGGACGCTTCGACCCTGAGCACGACAGGGGTGAGTCCCCGGAGCCTCCGGGCACCCGGGTGTTCAGCCGGGAGATCCGAACTGCATCTTTTCCCCCGCGCTTTCGACAACCCAACACCCTCGTCAAGTACTCGGGCGAGACTGATCCTGCAGTCTGGCTCAACGCCTACCGCCTAGCCTGTCAGCTAGGCGGCACGACGGAGGACGCGGTCATCATCCGCAACCTCCCTCTTCATCTTGCCGATGCCACACGAACGTGGCTCGAGCACCTGCCTGCGGATCAGATCCACAACTGGGCCGACTTGGTCCATATCTTCGTGGGCAATTTCCAGGGCACGTACGTGCGCCCTGGGAACTCCTGGGATCTCAAAGGGTGTCGCCAGAAGCCCCGCGAGTCCCTACGTGACTACGTGCGACGCTTCTCCAAGCAGTGCACCGAGCTCCCTAGTATCACGCACGTCGAGGTCATCAACTCTTTCCTCGAGGGTACGACCTGCAGGAACTTGGTGCATGAGCTTGCCAGAAGCCGACCCGTCAACACCAATGAGTTGTTCGACACCGCCACCAACTACGCCGCCGGCGAGGAGGTTGTTGGTGCCATTTTCGACGACAAATCGAGCAAGCGCAAGGACGATGTGCCCGCGGAGGGCGGCAACGTCAAGCCCAACGCCCCCACCAAGAAACAGAAGCGGGGGAGGAAGGGAAAGAAGCCGGTCCCACCGAACCAGCGCGGGTCGGAGCAGGCAGGGGACTCCGAGGAGGCCTTCGCAGCCGCCCTAGACCACAAAGGGCCTCGAGGCCCCCCTCGAGGCGGCGGTGGCCAGTTTGACGACATGCTTAAGAAGCCGTGCCCTTACCACAAGGGCCGGGTCAATCATACCGTCGAGCAGTGCGAGATGCTCAAGAAGTACTACAACCGCGTCGCGCGCCGTGACGAAGACAAGAAGAAGGATGCGGGCGACAAAGGTGGAGACGACGAGTTCCCCCCAGTGGAGAACGCCTTCTTCATCTTTGGAGGAGGAACGACAAATATGACTCCTCGGCAGCGCAAGCGTGAGCACCGCGAAGTCTTTTCCGTCACCAAAGCCACGCCATCCTACCTCGACTGGTCGACGGATACCATCACCTTTGGCCGCGAGGACCACCCCGACTACGTCCCGCATCCGGGACGGTATCCGCTCGTTGTCAACCCCATCATCGGCAACACTCGCTTCTCCAAGGTGCTCATGGACGGAGGCAGCAGCCTCAACATCATGTACGCCCCTACGTTGGAGCTCATGGGGATTGGACTGGACAAGCTTCGCTCCAGCAAGTCGCCATTCCATGGCGTTGCACCAGGAAAGCGAGTCCAACCCCTCGGCCAGATCGATCTGCCTGTGTGCTTCGGCACAGCAGCCAACTTCCGCAAGGAGGTACTCACTTTCGAGGTGGTGGGATTTCGAAGGTCCTATCATGCCATCCTCGGTCGTCCTTGCTACACCAAGTTTATGGCCGTCCCCAACTACACCTACCTCAAGCTCAAAATGCCGGGTCCGAAGGGCGTCATCACCATCGGCTCTTCGTTCGAGCACGCCTACGAGTGCGACGTCGAGTGCGTTGAGCGCGCGGAAGCTCAAGCGGAGGACGAGGCCCTCGCAGCCACCCTCGACAAAATGGCGAGCGAGGCCTTGGACTCCACGCACCGACACGCCGGGAGCTTCAAACCCGCCGAGGGTATCAAGAAGGTGCCCCTCGACCCGAGCCACTCCGACGACAAGGCGTTGCAGATCAGCTCCACCCTCGACGACAAATAGGAAGTGGTGCTCGTCGATTTCCTCCGCGCCAATGCAGATATCTTTGCGTGGAGCCCCTCGGACATGCCTGGCATACCGAGGGAGGACACCGAGCACTGTCTTGATGTCCGACCCAACTCTAAGCCGGTGAAGCAACGCCTGCGACGCTTCGAGGAGCTCAAGCGCCGGGCGATCGGCGAGGAGTTGCAGAAACTTCTGGCGGCCGGATTCATCAAAGAGGTATCCCATCCCGAGTGGCTAGCTAATCCAGTATTAGTAAAGAAAAAGAGCGGAAACTGGAGGATGTGTGTGGACTACACTAATCTAAATAAGACATGTCCGAAGGTTCCCTTTCCTTTGCCACGAATTGATCAGATTGTAGATACTACTGCGGGATGTGAGCTCTTGTCCTTTCTTGATGCTTACTCCGGTTACCACCAAATCAAGATGAAAGAGTCCGACCAGCTCGCGACCTCTTTTATCACACCTTTCGACATGTACTGCTACGTTACGATGCCCTTTGGCCTCAGAAACACCAGAGCTACCTATCAACGGTGTATGCTCCACGTTTTCGGAGACCATCTCGGGCGGAGCGTAGAGGCATATGTCGATGATATCGTTGTAAAATCTAGGAAGGCGGACGACCTGGTTGCCGATCTCAGGATCACATTCGATTGCCTATGGGCCAAAGGGGTAAAACTTAACCCCGAGAAGTGCGTATTCGGGGTGCCTCGAGGCATGCTCTTGGGTTTCATTGTCTCCCAGCGAGGCATCGAACCCAACCCTGACAAAGTCTCGGCCATCACTCGGTTGGGACCGATTCGAGACTTAAAGGGGGTATAGAGGGTCATGGGATGCCTAGCGTCCCTTAGCCATTTTATCTCGCGTCTCGGCGAGAAAGGCTTGCCCATGTATCGACTCTTGAGGAAAACCGAGCGCTTCACATGGACCCCCGAAGCTCAAGAAGCCCTCGAAAGGCTGAAGGCATCGCTTACCCGTGCTCCCATTCTTACACCACCTACGGACGGTGAGCCCCTCTATCTATACGTGGCTGCGATGACCCAAGTGGTTAGCGCGGTGATCGTGGTTGAAAGACAAGAGGAGGGTCAGGCTCTGCCCGTCCAGTGGCCGGTGTACTATATCAGCGAGGTGTTGTCTGAAACCAAGACACGCTATCCGCAGATTCAGAAGCTGCTCTATGCAGTAGTGTTGGCTCGACACAAGCTGCGCCACTACTTCGAGGCCCACCCCATCACCGTGGTCTCGTCTTTCCCTTTGGGAGAGATAGCCCGCAACCGGGAAGTCGAGGGTAGAATTGCCAAATGGTCTGTGGAGCTGATGGGAGAGACTCTCACCTACGCCCCCTGCAGAGCGATCAAGTCCCAAATCTTGGCTGACTTCGTGGCTGAGTGGACGGACACTCAGCTACCCCCATCACAAATCCAGGGCGAATGCTGGACTATGTACTTCGACGGGTCGGTGATGAAAACTGTTGCCGGTGCCGGCCTCCTCTTCATCTCACCCCTCGGAGAACACATGCGGTACGTGATCCGCTTGCATTTCCCTACTTCGAATAATATGGCGGAGTATGAGGCCCTCCTCGGTGGCCTCCGCATCGCCATCGAGCTCGGCGTCAAACGCCTCGATGCGCGCGGTGACTCTCAACTCGTCGTCGACCAAGTAATGAAGGAGTCTAGCTGTTACGACTCGAAGATGGAGGCATACTGCAACGCGGTGCGCCGCCTCAAAGACAAATTCGACGGCCTCGAGCTCAATCATGTCCCGCACAGGTACAACGAGGACGCCGACGAACTGGCCAAAATAGCCTCGGGGCGGACCACCGTCCCCCCGAATATCTTCGCCCGCGACATCACCAAGCCCTCCGCCGAATTCAAGGACCCGTCGGAGCCGGGCCCCTCGTCCATCGGGTCCCCCGACGGGAACCCCCCGGCGGACAGGGTCGAGCCCATGGACATTGACTTCGGGACCACCTCCGCGGACGAGGCCGAAGCAATGGAAGTCGACGAGGCCCCCACATCGCGAGACTGGCGCATCCAGTACCTTGACTGGATGATTCGAGGGATCTTACTGTCGAACCGTGCTCAGGCGCAGTGCCTCGCCAGGAGGGCCAAGTCCTTCGTTCTAATCGACAATGAGCTACACAAGCGTGGCCCCTCGGGTGTCCTGCAACGGTGCATCCCCATCCCCGAGGGCAAGGAGCTGATCCGCGACATCCATGCTGGCGTCTGCGGCCACCACGCCGTGCCACGCACCCTCGTGGGTAACGCGTTTCGGCAAGGTTTTTTCTGGCCCACCGCGGTCGTCGACGCCACTGACGTCGTGCGGACTTGCGAGGGTTGCCAGTTCTACACTCGAAAAACACACCTCCCGGCCCATGCCTTGCAGACGATCCCCATCACATGGCCATTTGCCGTGTGGGGACTGGACCTCGTTGGTCCGCTGAAGAAGGCGCCCGGGGGCTTCACCCACTTGCTGGTGGCGGTCGACAAATTCTCCAAGTGGATCGAGGCTCGACCCATCGGCAAGATTAAATCCGAGCAAGCAGCTCTATTCTTCAACGACATCGTCTTCAGGTTCGGGGTCCCGAACTCGATCATCACCGACAACGGCACCCAGTTCACAGGCAAGAAGTTCTTGGCGTTTTGCGACAGCTTCCACATACGTGTGGACTGGTCGGCTGTGGCACACCCACAGACGAACGGGCAAGTGGAGCGTGCCAATGGCATGATCCTCCAAGGACTAAAGCCGAGGATCTTCAACAAGCTGAACAAATTCGGCCGGAGGTGGCTCACAGAGCTGCCCTCGGTCATCTGGAGCCTGAGGACGACCCCGAGCAGAGCCACGGGCTTTTCTCCGTTCTTCCTGGTCTATGGTGCCGAGGCTATCCTCCCCACTGACTTGGAGTACGGATCGCCGAGGCTTAAGGCATATCAAGAACAACGAAACCAGCGAGCTCGCGAAGACTCGCTGGACCAAGTGGACGAGGCTCGAGACATGGCGCTCCTCCACTCTGCGCGCTACCAGCAGTCCTTGCGAAGGTATCAAGCGCAGAGGGTCCGGCGACGAGACCTCAATGAAAGGGACTTGGTGCTAAGGCTTCGACAGGACAACAGGGGCCGCCACAAGCTCTCACCTCCATGGGAAGGACCATACATAATCGCCGAGGTGCTCAAGCCCGGCACGTACAAGCTGGCCAACGAAAAAGGCGAAGTCCTCACCAATGCTTGGAATATACAACAGCTACGTCGTTTCTATCCCTAGAATTTCAATTTTTTTGTGCATTTGCTTGTACTCGCATCTTCAATTTCGCGAAATAATAAAGTACGCTTTACTGGTTTATTTTTGGGAACTGTCTGGGCCCTCGAAGGCTAGGATGCGTGTTAACACTGAGGTACGCCCGGCTTTACCCTCGGCAAAGCCGAGCCTCCCTCGGGGGCAACTACGGGGGGAACCCCCGAACGTCCCCAAAAAGTCGCCAATGTTTTTCGAAATATTTCCATCTCGACCCTAAGTTTCTCGTATCCTTGGAAAAAACGCATGCGAGGCATAAGCAACTACGGTACGGGGCCAGCCGAGTCGTGGGGCCGCCTACGCCTCCGGGATACGGCACCCCCCTCACCACCCTACGCCTACGTTGCTGATGAACGCGAACCCCCTCGCAGACGTCGTCCAAGTCGCATACAAGAAGACGGGAATAAAGTAAAGGAACACATGCTCGAGCACACAAGGCCTCGACGGGCCACACACTCAAATTACGAAACAAAATCTTCTATATTCATAGAATGCGATTACAAAGCACGACCATGACATAAACACTAATCTATTTACATGGGCTTCGAGGCCCAGCTTTCCTACAGGCTATCATCCCCCCTTGCGGGCCCTCAGGGGCGTCGAATTCGGTGATGGGAGGGATGTCTGCTTCGAGCTTCTCGGCGAGGATGGTGGCGAACTCCTCCGCGGCTGCATCGGCTTCGTCCATGATGACCGACGCGGCGTCCGCATCCGCATCATCGGGAACGACGTACCCCGACGACACCCTCTGGAGATCCATGAGGTAGTGTGTCGAGGCCACGGTGAGAGCCCGCAGGACACCGAGACGGAAGGTGCTCTTGGCATGTTCGGCAACCCGGCCGCCTAGCGCGCGCAGGTGGCTGACCACCGAACTGCCCGAGACAGCACCCTCCCCCTCGAGCTCTTGACACACGCTCACGGCGGTCTGCTCCAGCTCAGCAAACTCCATCTGTGCCGCCGTGAGCGCGGTGTGGACTGCTTCCTTACGCGGTCTCGTCCGCCACCTTTTGCCTCAGCTCTGAGCAAAGAAAACCAATGTCAGTTACGAAAGAAAATAAATCGACGAAAAACCAAAGGTACTCACCCGCCATGTTCTTCTGCGCTTCCTCCCCCTGGGTACGGGCGGCCTCTTCTAGCGAGGACAAGGTGGCTTCCTTTTCTCTAAGGGTGGCCCCCATGTTCTGGAGGGCCACCTCCTTCCCCTCGAGGGCCTCGCCCTTTTCCCGGAGGGTCCCGGTGAGCGCGACCATGGCCACCTCTTTATGGAGGAGCTCGGCCTTCTGCTGTTCGAGCGTGGTGCTGAGGCGCTGCAGCTCAGCGCTCTGCACCTCCGCCTCGCGAGCTCTCTCCTCGAGCGCCGTCCGAAGGCGCTGCAGCTCGGCAGTTTGCGCCTCGGCCTCCCGGGCCTTCTGCTCCGCTGCCGCCCTCTGGACGTCTCGCTCGCTAGCAACCCGCGCCAGCTCCTCCTCCAGCGCCAGCTGACGCGCTCCCAGATCGGCCATTTTTGTATTGGCGTCGATGTTTTTGAGCACCAGCTCGGCGTTGTGTTGCCCGAGCTGGCTCATCTGGGAGTACAGCCGGTTCGTCTCGACGCTCTTTTGGAGCGAGATTTCCCTCAGCTGCTGCAAAGGGGGAGGGCGTGGGTGAAGACGCGTAAAAGCTAAAACCGAATTCGAGCAATTTCTGGGGGGAAATATTTACCTGGCTGACCTGGTGATCCGCGTTCTAATGAAGCTGATAAGCGCGGTCGAGGGCCTGCAAGATCTCACGCCCGACGCCCATCTGCTTGTTCCAGGCCTCCTCCTCCTCCTGCTCCTTGCGGAGGAACTCCGAGGGGACCTCGAACGGGACGATCACCCCGAGGTGGCTCCCCTCGGATGCCCCCGCTTCGAGCATGCCAGCGCTGGCCGACGCGAACTCGGCGATGTGTGTGGCAGCGCTCGCAGCAGCAGCGGGGTCGATGTCCATCGAATCCCCGTACTCCTCGCTGCTGTCCGGCAGCTCCACCACCACTGTCACACCCACTTGCTCCGTTGGCTGAGGCACTACCGCAACAGTACCCTCGTCCAAGGCCTCCGCGGGCCCCGGCGCAGGGACTCCTTCCACCACCAGCGCTTCTTGTGCCGTATCATCCTCTGCGACGCCCCCGCCCTCGGCCCTCGAGGGCTCGAAGACGAGGGTCTCCTCCACACGGTCGGCAGGGCGCTCCTGCGCGCCCCCACCGGTCTCTCCTTCCGTGTCCGGCCGGGCGGTGCTGGCCGCGTCGCCCTGACCGGCCTCAACATCGATGGCCGCCTGGGCAGCGCCACCGACACTGCCCTGGCCGGCCTCTTCGCCGGCGTCGGCCGCCTGAGCAGCCGCCTCGGCACCACACTGGCCGGCGTCACTCTGACCGGCGTCACCCTCCTCCTCCTGGGCTTGCTGCGCCACCTGGGCCCCTCGGGCCATGGCCTCCCGTAGCCTAGCGGCCGCCGCCTCGAGATCCACGGCGGGCTGGGGCTGCGGCGCCGTGTGCGGAGTGCTGCGAGCCCCGGTCTTGAGAGCCTTGGCCGGGGCAAGCCGCACTGCATCCTTGGGAACGGCCCTGGGGCTGAAAGTCAATAGACGCGAGTTGAGCAGGATCGAGAAATCCACCAAATACGTAACAAAAACGAAATCCAAAATACTTACCCGGATCGAGCACTCATACTCCGCTTCCTCGTGGCGCTCCTTCGAGCCCGGGGCATCGTGCTGTCCCTCGAAGGCTGCCCCGAAGCCGCCCCCCTCGTGTCGGCCCGGTGGCTCGAGGATGCCGGCATGGACTCCTCTCCCGCCGCAGCCTCATGGCCACGGATCAGCACCTGGGGCGCAGGCGTCTCCTCGCCGGCTGCCGGCGAGGATGACTCCCGCGCCGCACTCTCGAGAGAGGGATTCGCCGATGACCCCACTACGGCCCTCGGCTCCTCTGGCGCCACGATCGCTCCCTCTTCTTCGTCCCACAGGTAGAACGGTGGGGGTCTCACGCCCTCCCCGTCCCTCCTCGGAGCGTGGTCCTCGGCATCCAAGGCCTCCTCCTCATCCTCCTCCGAGGACTCGGGTGTGGCGGGCCGCGCCTTCCCCTCCGCTCGAGCGAGCTTGCACGCCTTGTCGTGCCTCGCCTTCCTTTTCCTTTTCCTCTCGGCCTTCGTCTCCGCCGCGTCCTTCCGCCTCTTCATCTTCTCCGCGTGGAGGCGATTGATCAGGCGCTGTTCTGGGACTGGGGGCCTCGAGGTGCCGCACCTCAACCCCTGTAAAACACACCCGAGATAGGGTCAGGAGAAGGGAACTACACGACGCATGACGAGTTCGAAGCCAAAACTTACCAGGGAAATATACCCCGCTCGGGGCGCATCTTGATCCTCCAAAGATCTGCGGGATCTTGGGGAAACTCTGCCACCGCGTACTTCGCCCTCCGGGCTGCGTTGGTGTGGGAGAGAAGTTTGCTCGACGTCCTCGAGCCTTCGACCTTGCTCCCGGGGGTGAGCTCGAAAATCGGCAGGGCCCTTTCCACGAGAGGGATAACCCTCTGCCGGTGGAAGTTCGCGATGACGGCCGCTGCCGTCAGCCCCTTCTTTGCCAGACGCACCAGCGCGTCGGTGTGGCCCTCGAGCTTGGCCTGTTGCGCTGGGGGCGACACCCCCCAGTCCCACATCAGCGGTCGCTCCCGGAGAACTTTGTTGGTGAACTCCGGAAGCGCGCCCTTGTGGTTCCGAAGGTAGAACCACCCTCGGCTCCACCCAGCGTTGTTCGTCGTCATCTTGGTCGTGATGTAGAAGTTCCTCCAGAGGTCCCAGTGGGCCTCGATGCCGAGGTACCCCTCGCAGACGGCGATGAAGACCGCCGCCTGCGAGATGGAGTTGGGGCTGAAATTGTGCAGCTCCACCTCGTAGTAGTCGCATAAGGCCCGCATGAACCTGCTGACGGGAACGCCGAAGCCCCGCTCGTGGAGGCGCACGAAGCTCACGACATCGCCTTGCGGGGGGCTTCGGCTCGGTCTCGTCCGGGTGCGGGGAAATCCACGCCGGCGCCCCCCAAGTCTGGGTTCCGTGGCAGCAGCCGGTCGGCGACTAGCTGCTCCAGGACCGCCACGGTGGCGGAGGACTTCCCCCACGGCAAGGGCTCCTGGATGTCCGACATGTCTTCGATTCGAAGGGGAATGTGGGAGCGAAAGCTCTGGATGGCTAAGGTGCTTCTTTCTCCCTTCTCTCTCTCTCTCTCTTTCTCCTCTCCCTTCTTCCTTCCGCTCTTGGCTGCGGGCTCAGGATGCAGGGGACGCGGAGAAGGCGAAGCAGAATAAAAGCAAATGGCCAGGTGAACCCAGAACCTCCCCTTTCTCTTCATATTTATTCACCATTACGGGCGCATCCGTAGCCATGGCCCAAATCTACCGCATTGAAGGCTGTAGATTTTGCTATCGCCGACGGATGGGTCCCACGACCGCGGAGTCTCCCACGCGCGCACGCGACAATAAATGCGGCACGATAACCGGCGGGCGCGGCGTGACTGTTGCGCTATCCCATCCGTCAGCCGCCGCCCACGACGCTTCATCTGCCCGAGGCGGACGCCTGAAAAGGCGCGCCCACATCGCCCGCTACCGGCGGAAGACCCGCACACGTGTGGCTCACGGCTCTGCGACGTTTTCAGATCACGACGGAATATTCCTTCATAGGGGTCTCTCTACCCTCGAAGGAATCGCATTTCGAGGTCTTACTGATCAGGGGTCGAAGCCTGGCCCTTCAGAGGGTTCGACAGGCACCCCAGATCACCAGAGTCAGGGACTGCGGGGATGTGCCGTACAAGCTACCCTTGAACGCGGAGTTCGAGACATCCTACGCAGTGTTCAAGGCCAGTCGAGGGTGCCTAGAAGGGGGATCCCATCGAGGGAGAGCATCGAGCCCTCGGAACCTATCGAATGGGTCCGAGCCCCGCCTAGCGAACCCTCGCGAGCGCTTTATAGGACGTGTCTATGGACCACGAGCCGACCCCTATCGAACGGGGCACGGACGTCCGCTTGAACAACCCGCTAATAGCTCACTGAAGCAGCCATAGTTCGCGGCCCGGGCATGGGTAGCATGGTGCGCTTCACCCCTCCTCCCTGCGGAAGGGCGACGAGGGTCGTAGTCGAAGTCGAGGGTTTCCCCTGAATGCCTTCACACGGGCCTAGGCTCGGGGGCTCCTCGCACACCATGGTTCAAAACCACACCCTCGAATAAATCGACAACCGTCACTTATGAAGCTCCACGTGTAAACCGAACCCACTGCTATTAGCGTACACCCATATACCCTCGGTAATCCTCCCCGCAGATGGGATTTATTGCTCAAATGCAAGTAAAGATTACAAAGGGTCACCGGCGCGAAGCCATCGAAAGATACAAACACGTTGCCACCTACGTGACAATTTTCCCTGTCTTGGGGAGGAGCGAGCGACGAAGAAAGGCACCGAGCCCCTAGGGACACCTTAATTGGGGTACTAAGATCACTCCAAAAACACAAAACACCTGTTAAGGCAACTGGGCCCATGAAGACCCACGGCCTGCTTCCCATCCGGAAGAAAGGAAAGGACTCAAAGGAGCCCAGCATGCGGCCCATTTGCATCCCCCTTGAACCCGCTAGACAATCTCCGCCTCACTCGAGGGTAGCGAATCTATCCTCGAGCGGGTGACTCATTTTCTGCCTCGCTCGAGGGCCCCCCTCGGGACCCTCGACCGCGCAACACACTTCCGCCTCGCCCGAGGGTAGCGGATCTACCCTCGAGCAGGTGATTCATCTCCGTCTCGCTCGAGGCTACCCCTCGGCACAAGGGACAAACAGCCCCGCCGCCCAACGCTCGCCGTACGAAGGCATTAAAAGCCAGCCGCTCCACCACGGCTCAAAGGACGGGCGGCGTCAGGCCGCCACTCCCACAGTAGATGTGACCGGGGTCCCATCCGCCGACTCTGGTCATCACTCCGCCATCCTGGACACTGTAGCAGCGCCTTGGGACCTGCGACGCGGGATAGGACAGGCTCGGTACTGCTCCCGTTACTGTTCTGCCGACGCCGACCTTCCGGACCCGCCCCCCACTGAGGAAGGGGTCCGGCGACGTCACGTGTCCCCCGGACCTTCTAGTATGCACACCCGCACTTCGACCAGGGGGTCCGGGGCTGACTCGCGCCATTACTACCGCCGGGGCACTGCAGAACGACCGGCGCCATCTTCGCAGAACCAAGGATGAAATCCAGGGCGACAGTGACGCGCGCCGCCTTCCCACAGTGTACTTCCTACAGTGTTCGACCACTGTACCCGCGATTCGGGGGAAAACGACGACTTCAGCGCCCTACACTCGTGTACGCCGCCCCCTCCTTGTGACTATAAAAGGAGGAGGCGGACCCCCTTTATGCGGGGCTGGGCTCTAACTGGACTCTAGTCTGCTGGTCTCTTTGTTTTCTATCTCCCAAGAGAACTCTCAGCACTACTAAGCACTCCTCTCAACCGACTCCACTCCTAGCAGAGACTTGAGAGCTTCCCTCCCTCTCTTGCCTCGCCTGTACCCCCTACTACAAGCACTCCGGGTGCAAGATAATACAGTGCCCTCGCACACCCCTTTTGCTGGACGTACGGCCCCGCGGCCGGAACCAGGATAAAACCATGCGTTACTGTGATTGCCTCTTGCATCATCATCTGGGACGAGGAAACACGCAGCATTTACTAGTTGGGATCCAGGCCCCCGGGTCGGGACACCGACAGGAGTTTTTGGTGGATGATATTGGGACATGATACATTGTACTCTTTTCTTTATGTGAGTTTTTTTTAGGTTTCTCATATAAAGTTTTTGATGAGGCAATATTAACACAAAGTTATATGCTATGTCATCTAGTTTTCCCCACCGGGATTTTTGGAAGATGATATTTGAAGCATATTAACCATAGGGTCAAGGTGTTATTAGACTAAGACTTGAATTTGTCTCAAGGGTCTACTAACATTGGTAATTGTATACTATGGTGTTTCTTCTTATTTTTCCCACTGGGTTTTAAGGAGTTTTGCCTAGTATACCGGAACTACTTTGGTTTTTCCCACAGGGTTTTCCAATGAATCTCCTCATATTTTTCATAAAAGGTTTTTGGGGGAGTTATATATTATATCGCATCTCCTGATTTTCCCATAGGGTTTTCAAGGAGTTTTTCGATTGATTACAAGTTCATGAGAAGATCAAATTGATTACAAGACCATAAGAAGAAGAAAATTGATCAAGAGGGAGTGTTATGAATAAATTAGAATTAGTGATCAATTTCTGTAATACTTAATAAGATTAGTCAGTAGGCGGTTACCTTTCACGAAAAGGCCAATTCACAAAAGGGCCAACTCACTAAGGGGCCATACCGAAGGGGCATGTCCCTTCGGCCTCCTTTGGTCTTGTATATAAATAGTGATCTCTATTAACAAGATAATTGAACCATTCCATTCACTTTGACTTCCAACAAACACAACTTGGCCCGGCCCATCGCCCGCATACGCCAGCCACCCACATCACCACACCACCGGAGTAGATACGATGCGCCGCCGCCCTCCGCCGCCGGCTCCAAGGAAACATTGACCTCCGCCCTCCGCGACTGGCAGCGGCGTCACCGGCAACTCCGAGCCCGGTCTCGGGGTGAGCCTCTTCCTCCTAAACAGCCTGCTCGCCCTCAACGTTAGGTTACTTCGGTCAATGTTTTGTTCACTTTCTAGTTTCTTTGGTCGATCTCCAAAGTGCTTGTGTGCCTTTTCCTGCTGTTTTTCCCCTTACATTTCATTCATGTGTCCATCTGGGCTACCAATATCATCATTTTTTTGTTTCTGTTGCAGGTATACCTCATCAAGGGGTAAAAGAAAGGGATCACCCTGTCAACAAGATGGCGATGGAATATCTTGAGCTGGTAAAATAATGAGTTCAATCCCAGACCTTCCTGAGGTAACTTAACATGTGTCTGAGAAAAAAAAAGATAACATGTATGGGATGTTTTTAGCACTTGCTAACCTTTATGATTCCCAACTAGGAGTATTACTGAACTATTATAGGGGAAAAATGATGGCCAGAGGTCAGCTTTGTATAATTGTATACAGTCCAACTAGGCCATGAACTCAAGGATTATTAATCTGTGCTATGTGTCTATGTCGCTAGTGTTGTGCTGCAAACACTCAGTTACAAAATACCTGCAGCAATGCGCGGGGTATTCCCTAGTTACCACTAATCATAGAGAGCTGCCAAGATAAGCTGCCTGGTTCACCAAGGCAGAACATACAAACCTACAGCTATCTAAGCAATGTAAGAGGAGATTAGGCACTACAAATCAGGCTGACATAGCACTTAGTTCTTTATACAACACTGTAAACTAAGGCCTAACAGATTATGATATCAGAAAAGGGAAACAGAAATTCATTTACATCCGAATGACCCAATTCATCTAGTTTGATAGGCAGACTTACATAAGCAAAACCAAAAGGCCTAATAGAACTTGAAATATAACAATACATATAGAATTTAAGTTTTTCTTTTTAGCCCAAATCTCTACCTGAGCAGCTGGAGATGAAGCATCTGTTGAACCCTTAGGTTCGGCCCATCTAATAGTCAATTGGCTCCCATCAACCTTGAAGTTTCGTGACGCATGTCTCTGCATGGCATAGTCTGCGCGTGTGTGGTTATAATACTCAACAAAGAGGAAGTCACGGTTGCGGTTTGGGTCATGCTCATCCTGTGCAACAGCATCTCACTATTAGTGATCAAGAACTCATGCTGTCCAGAAGAAGACAAGCACAAAACCAAAAAAACACACCTTAAACTGTTAGCAATTGAATCTAACAAAACTTAGCACTGACTTAACCAGGATCACTAATCCAAAGAAGATCATCTCTAGTACATTAACTGGTGCGGAATAGATTAGATTCGATCTTATACCATCAGTAGTGGTGTCCATGGCGGTGCTGGAGGTTGGTGTAGACATGACGACATCGACGGTGTTGGCGGCGTCGGGGACGTAGCGCAGACGCTCCTTGAGCATCCTGGCGGTGTAGTGGTGACCTTCAGGACACCACCGGCACTGCCCCAGAGGTGGTGCTCGTGCTTCTGAGCCTTCCAGTGCTCTGATTGATCGGTGGGTGGTGGAAAATGTTAGGGTTACTAACCCTGGGGTTGACCCCCTCTTATTTATAAGCACTATAGGTCCAGGGCCGAGCCCAATGGGCTTAGGATTACCTCCCGATCAAGGCAATCGCGGATTGGTTCTGGTGAACCGATCCCTAAACTCACGGGATGAGATATCCCTCTTTTTCTGCTATTTCTGTTGTTGACAGAGGTCAAACAAAACAAAAACCAACATTCTCCCCCTTGACCGAAGGTAAACAACTTATTCTTAACTTAAACTTAACATTTATTATGTCACTAACTCATACTTAACTTAAACTAAAATCCATCCTCCGTAAATCAGCAAGTACCAGACCAATGCATCGTCAGCAGCACAATGGCATACTGGGACAACATTACCCATAGTCTTACTGAAAAACTTTGTCAGGATACTTATTCTTATTTGGAGAAATATTAATGGCCCTAAACTAGGACCTGATCAAAAGTATCAAACAAACCCATACCTAGGACATATTTCTGAAAGAGGGTTGGTGATAAACCTTTTGTGAGCGGATCCGCAATATTTGTTGTAGTACTTATATGCTCAATCTTAATTGTGTAGTCCCGGTTTCTATCTTTCACGACACGATACTTCAGGTCAATGTGCTTGGAAGCACCAGACAACTTATCATTTGCGCAAAAGAATATTGCAGATTGATTATCGCAGTGCATTGTGATAGGTCTCGAGATACTATCCACAACTCTTAATGTCGGAATAAAATTCTTAAGCCACACTGCCTATCCTGTTGCATCATAACATGCTACAAATTCAGTTTGCATCGTAGATGTAGCCGTTATACCTTGTTTACCACTTCTCCATGAAATTTCTCCCCCTGCCAGAGTGAAGATATATCCAGAAGTGGATTTTCTATCATCTTCATCACCAGCAAGATCAGCATCAGTGTAACATACAACCTCAAGATTGTCTGTCCTCTTATACGTGAGCATGTAATCTTTGGTGTCTTGGCAATATCTTAACGCCTTCTTCACACCTATCCAGTGAGTCAATCCTGGATTTGACTGATATCTACTAAAAACTCCGGTTGCAAAAGCCAAATCTGGACGCGTACAGACATGTGCATGCATCAGACTTCCGACAGCTGATGTATAAGAAACATTGTCCATCTTTTCTCTTTCTAAGTCATTCTTAGGGCATTGCGCTTGACTAAACTTATCGCCCTTTTGAATAGGAACAGGTGAAGTGTTGCACTTATCCATCTTATATCTCTTAAGCATTTTCTCAATATAAGCTTTCTGAGATAATCCTAGTACTCCTTGGGCTCTATCTCGGTGTATCTCAATGCCAAGGACATATGAGGCATCACCAAGATCCTTCATATCAAAGTTGGATGAGAGGAAATTCTTAGTCTCATGCAATATGTTCTTATTGTTGCACACTAACAGTATGTCATCCACATACAGTACTAGAATTATTAATTTTCCACCCTTAACTTTGACGTAGATACAACTATCCACATCATTCTCCTTAAATCCGAACTTCTTAATGACTTCATCGAATTTAAGGTTCCACTGTCTGGATGCTTGCTTAAGTCCATAAATGGACTTCTTTAATATGCATCCCATGTGTTCTTTACCCTTTATGGCAAAACCTTCTGGCTGTGCCATAAAGATTGTTTCATTTAAGTCTCCATTTAGGAACACAGTCTTAACATCCATCTGATGTAGCTCCATATCGAAGTGGGCTACTAATGCCATGACGACTCTAAAAGAATCTTTGGTAGACACAGGAGAAAAGGTCTCATTATAATCAATTCCTTCCTTCTGTGTGAACCCTTTTGCTATGAGTCTAGCTTTGAATCGTTCGACCTTCCCTTTGGAATCACGTTTGGTTTTGTAGACCCACTTACAGCCTACTAGTTTGACTCCATCGGGAATTTCTACTAAATCCCATACTTTATTAGTACTCATAGACCTTAGTTCATCTTCCATGGCTTCAATCCATTTAGTGGAATTCTCACTTGACACTGCCTGTCTGAATGTGGCAGGGTCACTTATATTCCCGATATCATATACATCTTCACTTAAGTATGTCTCATAATAATCAGGAATAGCTGATTTCTTTGCCCGTTGCGATCTTCTTACTGGTTCAATCGCAACTGGTTGAGGAATTGGTTAAGGATTTTGATCTTGTGGCGCAGGTTGCGCCTGATTCTTAACCATTTGCTCCATGTTCTCCTGCTGAGCAGCAGTAGATGGCATGGCGTCACTTACCTGAACTGGAGTAATTACTGGTGGTACAAACTGATATACCTCTGTAGGCTCTTGAACTACTGGATCAGGAAGCTCAACCCGTAGTTCTTCGAGACTCACTTCCCTCGGAAAACTCCCACTAATTCCTGAGCCCTCTAGGAACACAGCCTGCCTGGTTTCTACGAACTTAGTGTGACGACCAGGACAGTAGAATATGTACCCCTTAGACTTTTTTGTGTATCCAATGAAGTGGCAGCTTATCGTCTTAGAATCTAATTTCTTTTGCTGTGGATCAAATAATTTAGCCTCAGCCCCACACTTTTAAATAATTAAGTGACGGTTTCCTCCCATTCCACAGTTCAAAAGGTGTCTTGGGAACTGACTTAGACGGAACCCGATTAAGTATGTGAGCAGCTGTGTTTAATGCTTCCATCCACAGCTCCACATGCAAACTAGAATAACTGAGCATGCTCCGTACCATGTCAAGCAGTGTACGGTTGCATCGCTCAGCGACTCCATTTTGCTCTGATTCGCCTGGCATAGAGTATTGCGCTCTAATGCCATTTTCTTCTAAGTACTTAGAGAATGGTCCTTTAATCTGACCATATTGAGCGTGTTTCCCATAATATTCACCTCCCCGGTCTGATCTTACAATTTTAATGGAAGTGTTGTGCCGCTTCTCAACTTCCGCCTTATAAATCTTAAATATTTCTAAGGCGTCTGAACGCTTTTGGATGGGGTAAATGTGTCCATAATGGGAATAATCATCAGTAAATGTTATAAAGAGTCATAACCGTCTACTGATGTGACTGAGAGAGGGCCACAGATATCTGTGTGAATTATTTCTAATACTCCCATACTTCTAGTCTCTCCTTTCTTAATAGTCTTAGCATATTTTCCCTTAATGCAGTCGATGCACTGCTCTGAATCTGAAAAGTCTAATTCCTGAAGTATCTCATCTTTAATGAGACGCTCCATTCTCCCCCTCGAAATGTGGCCAAGGCGACAGTGCCACAATTTTGAAGAAGTCTCATTATCACGCTTACGCTTATGCATCGCATCACAGACATTCATTACAGAATGATTATCATCAAGAGAGAGTAAATAAAGATCGTCTTGCAAATGACCAAGGCCAACACTAATATTATGAAATTTAATGTTGCAAACAGAGTTGCCAAACTCACACACATGTCCAGATTTATCTAAACGCGAAACTGAAATAATGTTTCTCTTTAAACTAGGAACATAAAGAATATCATCTAAATTAAGCTGGAAGCCGCCTGGCAACTCTAAGGTGAAGCTTCCAACGCCTTCGACTTCAACCATGTTCCCATCAGCCACTCTTAGACTTCGCTCCCCCATTCTTATAGTTCGGATCGAACTGAATACCTGTAATGAATTAGAAATATGCACAGTGGAACCTGAGTCAACTAACCAAGTATTAGGGGATAAATATGCTAAGAATAACTCATCAATGAAAGAAACAACCTCAATCTTAACATTACCTTGCTGTTTCAGCCATTCCTTAAAGCCTGGGCAGCCCTTCTGAAGATGCTTGGGTGAAGTACAGAATGAACACAACATCTTTCCACCTTGGGACTGCTTGCCTTTGAACTTGTTGTTGTTCTTTGGACCAAAGTTCTGGTTCCCTTTCTTCTTAAAGTTCTTCTGGTCTTGCATGCTGCTACCTGACTCATGATGATTCTTAGGAGTGCCTGAAATACTGAGGTTGCCAACTATGCTGACAACATCCTTCATCTTCTCAGTCTTAAGCCTTTCTTCTTCTTCAACACAGTAGTTGATCAAATCACTGATAGACCAGACAGTCTTGTTAGTGTTGTAATTGATCTTAAATGCAGCATACTGTGAAGGCAATAATGTCATGATGAAGTTCACAAGAAAACCTTCAGAGATCTCCATCTGCATCTCCTTAAGCTTGCTGGCCATGTCACACATGTTGAGAATGTGCTGCCTGATGCCAGTCTTCCCATCATACTGAGAGGTCACTAACTTCATGATGAGAGTGCTTGCATAAGTCTTGGACGAGCTCTTGAAGTTCTCAATCTTTGCTAGAAAGGCCTTAGCACTCAGATCTGCTCCATGCGCATCCTTGGTGGGGATGGCGCCCTTAATGCCAGCACTGATGGTCTGAGACATGACCATAAGCGCCATGCGGTCTGATTTTGTCCACTTTTCCAGAGCAGCTGAAGTCTGTCCTGCAGCAACAGCAGGCTTATCCTCCCTTAATGCCAGATCCAGATCATTCCAAGCCAAGCATGTCATGACCTTGCCCTTCCAGTCAGGAAAATTCGCTCCATTGAGCGGCTCGATGTTGTTCAGGTAGGAGGCCACAATATTGACATTTGTCACTGAAAATCAAGGAAAAAACTTATCTTAGTAATCATATACAATGAAATGAAAATAAAAGCATGATAATAACCCTACGGTGGTCTAATTAAAATCATGCAATTAAAATTTCAATTTGCATCACCGGTGGGGAAAACAAACGAAATTTTGTCTTAATACTCATGATTAAACAACGGTGGTCAGAAATAATCACAAGTTTACTCTAAATAAACTTCTTGGTGGTTCCATTTATTTAGAGGCATCTCAAAGTATAGTGGTGGAATAAACTTATGAACATGAAATAAACACTAACTACTTAAATTTACTCATGCAATAGCTTAACTGAAATTAATGCAGGAATTAAACTGAGCTTAATACTGAAAATTAATTGAAAACTGAGAATAAAAGAAAACTTAAATCGTCTCGTAATAGAAAAATGGCCTGCTGGCGGCCCAAGAATGCGCAGCGCACCCTAATCCATCAATCGCGCCCAGCGCGACCCATTCGCGTGCGTGCAGCCCAGCAGGGCCCAGCATATGCACGACTCAGCGCGGCAGCCTCGGCTCGGCTCATCGCGGCGTGCGCGGCTTAGCTTAGTGGCGCGGCTTAAGCGGACGCGGGTTAGGCGGCTGAGGCGCGCGGCTCATTGGTGCGGCTCCGCGTGGCGGCTTAAGGCGGAGGCGGCGGCTTAAAACGGCCCATGTAGCATTCGGCCCGGCAGCCAACGAGCAGGCTGCCATTTCGGCCCGCTCGGGCGCGCGTCCCCCCCTCCCACCCCGCAGCGATTTGAGCCGTCGATCTGATCTGACGGCCGACGGCGGCTCGGCGGGGCTTAAATACCTGGGAAATATCGGGTGGGGAGGGGGTAACCCTAACCCTAACTCATTCTCACCCTCTCCCCCGTGCGAGCACTCAGGTCATGGCGGCGCCGGCGGCGCCGCCGTCCGCCGTCCGGCTCGGATCCGGCTCCCTCCCCGCGCGTTCCTTCTGCGGGATCTGATGGCCGGAGCTCCGCGGGCCCTCTCTGCGGCTCAGCGTGCGTCTCGCGCGCGGACCGCCGAGGGGCTCCACCGGAGCTCCATGGCCGGCGGTTGGAGCTACTGATGGGCCGGTGCGGATGCAAGCTGATGCGCGCGGACTGATGGCACGGCGAGCGTATGCTGATGCGCGCGGGTGGCGACACGACTGATGCAGCCAGGGGCCGGCACCGCCGCACCGAGGCGGTCGGTGCTCGCGGAGGCTCGCCGGCGACCACGCGCAGCGGCAACTAATGCCGCGCGCGGACGCCAACGTGAGGTAAGCCCCCTCTTATCTCATCTTATTTCAATCTAATCTAGGGTTAGGGTTTGGGATGGGGTTTGCTTTTGGATCTGAATCTGAGTTTTCCCCTCCTTCTAATCTCACTTCTTGCTGACTTATGCACGAAATTTGACCCAAAACCGAGATGGTTTAGGCCACTGACTTAAAAAAAATCTTAATTTCTTGAACTAAAATATGAAAACCACCTAGAACCGTGACTGATCTAGGGTCTTAGGCATGAAAAACACCTCTGACTTAAGTAAAATCTAACTAAAACATGTGTGCATGACATGAAACTTAACTGAGTAGATTAAAACTTGAAAAGGAACATGCACAGATAGATCTACACCATGTAAACCGAACCTAAAACTTTGGGTTTGTCTAGGAGATCTAACCAGGATTAGCAGAGGCGACTGATACCAATTGTTAGTAATTGAATCTAACAAAACTTAGCACTGACTTAACCAGGATCACTAATCCAAAGAAGATCATCTCTAGTACATTAACTGATGCGGAATAGATTCGATTCGATCTTATACCAGCAGTAGTGGTGTCCATGGCGGTGCTGGAGGTTGGTGTAGACGTGACGACGTCGACGGTGTTGACGGCGTCGGGGATGTAGCACAGCCGCTCCTTGAGTGTCCTGGCGGTGTAGCGGCGACCTTCAGGACGCCACCGGCACTGCCCCAGAGGTGGTGCTCGCTCTTCTGAGCCTTCCAGTGCTCTGATTGATCGGTGGGTGGTGGAAAATGTTAGGGTTACTAACCCTGGGGTTGACCCCCTCTTATTTATAAACACTGTAGGCCCAGGGCCGAGCCCAATGGGCTTAGGATTACCTCCCGATCAAGGCAATCGCG
Source organism: Panicum virgatum (assembly GCF_016808335.1). Classification (NCBI taxonomy): domain Eukaryota; kingdom Viridiplantae; phylum Streptophyta; class Magnoliopsida; order Poales; family Poaceae; genus Panicum; species Panicum virgatum. Next base: position 848,173 of record NC_053142.1, on the reverse strand, counting down.
GATTGGTTCTGGTGAACCGATCCCTAAACTCACGGGATGAGATATCCCTCCTTTTCTGCTGTTTCTGTTGTTAACAGAGATCAAACAAAACAAAAACCAACACAAACATCTCAAAGTTGATGTAGGAAGGATATAATTGGTGTAATGGATGGATTGTTGTATTGCATTGAGGCTTCGGCCGGTATATATAAGAGTACATGACTTGGGGGGGCAAGACTCCCCGGGATACATTTGGCAGTCTACGATACATATATCTACAACTACCAAATATACTCTAATACTCCCCCGCAGTCACAGCGGGAGCATCGCAAACGGTGAGACTGGAGAAGAAGCCGAAAGCAGTAGCCAACGGACTAACATCCCCCCCCCCGCATTCATAACGTCGGTGTGGTGCGGATGCTGCGACTGGAGAGAAAACCGGCGAGTAACTCATGCGGATGGTAGCCATTTGTGCCGATGTCGAGATAGCCGAGCTGAAGGAGCCATGGTCGAAGATGCCACGCGTAGAGTAGCCGTGGTCGATGTAGAGTTGTCGAAGTTGCCGAAGACGAGGTAGCCACACATGAAGCCGCGGGCGCACGAGGAGGCGCCATGGTTGTGGCGTAATGGAGAAGACGCGGGAGACGAAGATGGCGACGCGTCGAGGCAGTCGTAGAGGGAGCGATGCTAAAGTCGATACAGTCAGGCCATCGGACGACACATGCCCGAGTTTGCCAGGCTCGGGAACGCATCGGGGACGATGGGCACGCACCGGTGTTGCCAATACCGGACGTGCAAGGGAGGATGCACAACCAAACGCCGTCGCCGAGGGGGGCCAGCAGAGAAGGCCTCCATGGCGGTCGCAGGCACAGAAGAAGGCGAGGTAGAAGGTGCCAACGCCTGCTGTTGCTGGAGTAGACGAAGTAGTCGGGGACGAGATGGCAACGCTAGCGACGTGGTTGTGCTAGACGAAGTGAGGAAGGGAACCTAGATTTTCCAGCACAAGGCCAAATGATCCGGATTGTGCGGCGGCGGTGCTCGAAGGAGATGGCGAAGAACCCGTACAGCTTGACGAAGACCATGCGCGGGACGCGCAACGATAAGTCAACGATGAGGTCGTGGACATAGTCGGCGGCGGTGAGGATGCAACGGCGAAGGAGACCACGGGTTGCGCCGTGGTTGCCCGAAGAGGCGAAGCAGCGACAGCCCTCCATACTTGAGGACGGACGTCACTGGAGCCGGGTGGATCACGCACATTGGCTGATCAGACCGAGTAGCGTGAGGCGAGACGACGGTGGGCGAAGTCGGTGAAGGCGACTACGAGCCGGCGAAGGTCGACGTGCGAACGAAGCGGCGAGGAGGGCTGTGCAGATGGGCGTCCCCTAGGGCACCATCCATGTCACCATGTCGCATGTCGAAGATGAAGAAGAGGCCGGTGAAGTCGACGCCGATGTCGAAGTAGAGGCGCGAGGTCAACGGGCGGTGGGTGACTCAATCTCGATCAGTGATCGAGTAAAAATCAGAGAAACTAACCAAAAATAAATCAGCAGCAGCAAATCTTCGCATAGAACCTCTGGGTGCGCATAGCACAGGCCACCTCCCCACTCTTGTCCTCTCCCCTGCTCATCATGGTCAACGACGGACCATAGCCATGGGCGAGAGAGAGAAACAGAGGGTGAGAAAGAGGTGGCCAGGCGACGGCGATGAGGGCGGGTGGCGCGCGTCCCTCCCGGCGACGGCAGGTAGCCGGAGGCGGTGGAGGATCCCTGCCAGGGACAGCAGCGGATTCGGAGCGTGGCGCACGTCCTGGCCGGCGACGACGGATCCCCCCGGGATGCGGAGGAAGCCGCCAGGGCAGAGGCGTGACCGGCGGCGGAGGGAGCCCGCGCGAGGCGCGCGGGACAGAGCCGCACGGGCGCTGCAGAGGAGGCCGCCGGGTGGACGGTGCTGCCGACGCGGGATCCATACGGGAAGCCTGGCGTGAAGGCGACGGGTCGGAGCGGAGGTGCTGCACGGAATTCGTCGACGACGAGTTGAAGGCACCACGCCAAGCCCCTGCTGCCACCACGGCAGCACAAGGTGGGTCACGGGCGCCGCCGGGAGACTGCGACTGCCACCACGGCAGCGCGGATCGGGTCGTCGGCGGATTCCATGCGGGTGACGAGGTACGCCGATCTGCTACTGCTTGACACTCTAAGGGCGGCGGATTAACTCGATCCGCCGTGATGGAGGGCGCTGCCCCCGGCGGAGGTCATGGGCGACCTCCCCGGGGGCGCGCTAGAATGCCGGCGACGGGGCGCCCTGGAGGGGCGCCGTGGGAAACAGGGGGGAGGCGGCGCACGCGAGAGGAGGGGCGCCGGCGGCGCTAGGGTTAGAGCAGCGGAAGGTTGCCTAGAATCTCAAACCCTAAAGTCGTGATACCATGTATGAAAGATAGAATTGGTATAATGGATGGATTGTTGTATTGCATTGAGGCTTCGGTCGGTATATATAAGAGTACATGACTTGGGGGGCAAAACTCCCCGGGATACATATGGCAGTCTACGATACATATATCTACAACTACCAAATATACTCTAATAGTTGACAACACCTGGCCCCTGCCCCTTGATAATGTTGGTCAGCTCCTCCTTGCTCAGCCCTTTGGGCACATCCCCAACAAACAGCCTGTGCTTTGCCTGCGACAGAGCGCATGACAAAGTCCTACCCTGCAGCACCAAAAATCATCTAATAAAAGTGCATTGCGCAGAGCACACAGCATAATGCGGAAACTCGTGTTATGCAGAACAATCAGCAGCTCGAGCCTCGAGGGGCTTGGAGGGCTGCACAAGTAGCTACCTTGTATTCCCTGTCTTGCATATCCTCGATGGCGCGCTGCGCAGCGTCCATGCCAGTGAAGGTGACAAAGGCGAACCCCTTGTTCTCCTTGGTGTGCTTATCTTTGGCCAAACCCACCTTCCATACCATTCACCGCACAGAGACTGCGCACATTAGAACTTCATGCATGTAACAAGGTGATGGTAAAAAAAAAAAAAGAGGATTGATTCGTGTGACGCGCGAACAGACCTCGTAGATTTCTCCCAACGGCTCGCACAGCTCACAGAGGTCGTCCTCCGTGATGTCGCGGGGCAGGCCGCCAATGAAGACCTCGGAGCCGTGGGGCGGCAGGGCCGGCTCCGGCTCCGGCTCCATCCCCGCGGGCGTCGCTGTCGCCGTGGCGGTCGTCATTGTCATCGTCCTCCTCGGGCTCCTCCGAGTGGTCCCAGCTGCCGCGGCCGCCGTCGCCGCCCCCCTCCTGGTCCACCACCTGCTCCTCCGGCTCCTCCGACGGCTGCCGATCCGACATTGCCGACGACAAACCCTAACTCGAGACCAGCCAACAGTGTACTTACAATTCAGATGCTAGATTTGCAATTAACGCGCCGCTCGTCGGCGTCCTCGCCCACTTCGCCGGCAACGCCGAGTACTGAGACGCTGATACTGCCGGGGCAAAAGGCTTGGCCGAAGAGAGCTGGGCCCCGTCAGTCGTGCCGGGGGGTCTGAGTCTGGGTATACGTGTATTTCGCCGATGATCCCATCCTTTTTTAACGAGGGCGTTCGGTCACACAAAACACAATTCATAAACAAGCTTCAACTCGACTTTTCATGTGGATTGCGATAAAGAATACCATTCTAATCAAGGGCAGGATAATATGGTAGAGCGCAAGTGGGAAGGAGATGATTCATGTGTAGTTTGTGATCAAGAAAGAATATATTGAACAACTCTTTTTTCAGTTTTTGGCGGTGCAATAACCAAGTATATTTGGAGTGTGGCTTGCTTGTGCTTTTGCTTTTGGTGTCAAATGCAGACCAAGTAATCTTGAACTACTTTAGGTTTGGATCAAATTGATCTTAGCAAACGGGAAACAAATACACTCAGTGGGTTTAGCAGATACTAGCCAAGTTAACTGGCGTACAACTGTCTGCTTTGAGAATAGAAAAGTAAAATCTCCTACGGAGATCATTTGTATGATGAGGTTTTTTCCTTGCTATCGGTCATGTTTACTACAGCAGACCGGAATGGCATCCTAGATGGAACTTGAAACAGAAAGTCTGAAGAGGACGGTCGTTTGCCGTAGGTAGAAGCCAACTGTTGTGAATAAAAGACAGCAGAAGCCAACTGTTGTGAATAAAAGACAGCAGAAGCCAACTGTAGTGAATAAAAGACAGCGGCTTGATACGGAACTCTCGGTCCACAACACAGGAATTAGTGTTTGAAATTGTCCTCATAAAATTTGGCCAACATTTTTCAAAGCAACATTTTTAAAACATTTAAAAAAAATAAAAGCAGGGCTCGTAGAGGCCGTTCAGTTTTGGCTTCAATTTGTTCACGCGCCACTTTTGGTTTCATTTTGTTCTGTTCTGTGCATTTGCCCTGTTAACCAGAGGCCGTTCAATCACACAAAACCCAGAATTCAGAAATAGAATCTAGCCTCAACCCTAGTTTCAGGTTATTGCACAAAGATACAAGAAATTGGCTCATCTTGGCATAAATTATCCTCTGAAATAGGACCAGCAACACCCATAGAAGACAGCAAAATAATCACTCTAAGCCAACAAAGCTTCAGAATCCACAGTTTCATCAGTTCACTACTTAAGGTGCCAGAAGGCAGGAAGCAATACAAGGCTATCACAGAGTTTCGAGTCGCATGGGCTGCATGATAAAATTAAGTTACCGAAGAAACAGAAGGTACAAGGCTACCACAAGCATCATGCCACTGCAGAGCTTATACTGGAACAAGAACACAAGCTCCTATCTCATCTCTCATTAAGTTAACAAACACTTCACAAGGTGATGGGAGTAGAGCGCACAAGGACAAAGCTAGTAAGGGCGGTATCACCGGCTGTGCCCTTCACCGCCTCTGCCACTGTCTCTCCGGTCACCACCCCTCCGCGGTGGGGGCGGAGGGGGCATTCCACCAGGTTGTTGCCTGTCAACAGAAGAACATGCTGTCACAAACTGCAGATATGCACTCTGGACATACATTGTGCCTCAATGGAGTTGTCGAGAAATGTTCTTACAGGACATAGCCAAGGCGACCATCAGGAAGAACCATCGGCACCATTCTCATTCCTGCCGGTGCTGGTCCTCTGCCATATATCATTGGCTGCCAAAAAAATTATGTTAATAAAGCAAGATAATTACATTGCAGTATCACAGATATGTGATTGTCTGAATGATTAGGTTGGTTCACCTGGTTGTATGCAGGACCACCACCACCATAAGCACCATATGGATCTCCCATGTAGCCACCACCACCATAGGGAGGAAGAGGATAATTAGGGGCTCCTCCAGACATGTGTGAATGATCAGGTTTCTTTTCCGACAAAGGTTTGGCCATACTTCCAGTACTTGACCTGCATTTAACATGCCCAAGGTTACATCTATGATGGATCTATTTATGACAATTGACAACAATAAGCATTTCTAGCAACTAAAACTCCTTTTATACCAACAAGTGCCCCCCAGGATCTAATAAACTCACTCATGTCACACAATTGTACGAGCTGAGAGGTGCCCAAGTAATCAGTATTGTCACCAATAGAAACTAATCTGATTTTAAAGTGATTCAACTATGAATAATTTCTGATTAATTTGGTCAAGAAAAAAAAATCTAATTTGTGCTGCTGCTACGACATTAGATTCCAGAGGACACTGTATGATAACAGGGAGAGAGTTTACCATCAATTTCATATTTTTCCCTTCCTTTAACAGCCTTTAGTGCGCTTGATCTCTCAGCAAAGTGAACAAAGCCAAAATCCCTCTTATGCCCAGCTTTGGCAGGAGGCAGAACAATTTTTGTGACCTCTCCATGTTTGTCAAAGAGATCCTTTATCTTCTCCTTAGAAACATTCTCGGGTAGGTTCTTCACATATATAGTCTTCACCTGTATAATTGTAGCAAATTTTAAAAATCAAAGCCAAAAGGAAAGGACTGAGTGTAAATTTCTGCTTATCAAAAATTACAAGCCAAGATTGTTCTAACTAAACAGGACATATATCTAATCTAACAAAAGTATACAGCTAGCATATGTTGGTCAATCAGTACATTAACTTGCAACTTTGCAAGTCTACACAATTAACAATAATTTTTGCATAATGATATCTCAAGAATTCACATGAAGTAATCGATTTGTAATTCATTTAAGTATATTATGTATTTTTGGCATACATTATGAAAAGAATGGTTAAAATGTTGAATAAAAATTCTAGCTCTTGCATGGTACTGGACTTCACATGCAACCAGATGAGGGTTCTTCTTTAGACTAGAATATCTATTCTGATATATCCCAATTAATATAAAATGTAAGACTCTGAGATTCACAAGTCTGAGAACTTCAAAGATAAGCTGCCTGGTTCACCAGATTATGACAGCAGAAAAACCAAACATAAATTCATTTAGATCCAAATTGCCTAATTGATCTAGAACGCTAGGCAGACTTGCATAAGCCTACATGTCTAATTTTTAGCCCAAATGTCTACCTGAGCAGCTGCAGATGAAGGATCTGTTGAGCCCTTAGATTCAGCCCAACTCACAGTCAACAGGCTCCCATCAACCTTGAAGTCTCGTGATGAAAGCTTCTACCTGGCATAGTCTGCGCAGGCGTGGTTATAATACTCAACAAAGAGGAAGCCACGGTTACGGTTCGGGTCATGCTGATCCTGTGCAACAGCATCTCACTATTAGTGAATCTAGAACTCATGCTGTATATTTCTCCGCACAGAGACAGACGCGCATTACAACTCCATCCATGCATGTAGTACCAAGCTGACGGACGGACGGTAAGAAACAAGAGGATTGATTCGTGTGTGAAACTGACCTCGTAGATTTCTCCCAGCGGCTCGCACAGCTCACGGAGGTCGTCCTCGGTGATGTCGCGGGGCAGGCCGCCAATGAAGACCTGGGAGCCATGGGGCGGGAGGGCGAGCAGCTCGTCCCACTTGGCCCTCTCGTCCTCGCTCCCCGCGTTGGCGGCGTCGGCTCCCATGCCCGCCTCCTCGTCCCCGCCGCCTTTTCCGCCTCCAGCCGGCTCCGGCTCCATCCCGGTGTAGTCGTCCCTGCGGCCGCGTCATTGTCGTCCTCCTCCGGCTCCTCCGAGTCGTCCCGGCTGCCGCGGCGGCGGCCGTACCCGGCGTCGTCATCGTCCATGCCGTCGTCGTCCCCCTCCAGGTCCACCTGCTCCTCCGGCTCCTCCGACGCCTGCCGATTCGACATCGCCGCCGACAACAAACCCTAACCCTAGACCAGGCAGAGAACATAAAAATCAAAAAAAAAATCAGCACCAAAATCCACGGAGGAAAAAATAAAATAAACACGGGAACTGGCGTCGGGCGGACGGAATCACTGCGGATCTGGCGGCGGGGGGCTCGTGTTCGTTCGTTACCTTTGCGCCGCCGGAAAAAAACTACGCGCGGCATGATCGATCGATCGATTGATTGAAACAGGAGCAAGCAAGCAGTAGTAGTATAGAGAGATTAGTAGCAGTGGAGCGATTCGATTTCAGTTGCAGGAGCAGAACGAATTCGAATTGGAGGAGGGAGATCGAGGGGGGAGCTTACTGGAGTGTGGAGGTGGTGGGGGTTGGGGAATTTGGCTTGCTTGCGGGCTTTTCGGGTGCCTCCGGCACCGGATGTGAGGCCGTGTTTGGTTTGGCGTGAAAACGTTTTTATGAAATTTATTTTATGTTTTAATCACTAATTAGAAGTATTAAATAAAATATAATTAGAAAATCACTAATGAGGTCTTTGACCGCACGTTTAGAAAATGATTGGGTGCGCTTATTGTAGCATCATTGTAGCCAATCATGATGGAACTTGGCTCATTAGATTCGTCTCGAAAAGTTACACACATCCCTAAAAAAATTTTACAAATAAATTTTATTTAATACTCTATATGGATATTCGTTTTTTTTTTGTGAAATTTTAATGTGACACCTAACCAAATCTGAGAGACAGACTCAGGAGGGGCCGCCGGCCGTCCTCGCGGGGAGGATTTTATAGAGGCCGATGGAGGGTCCCTGTCGACACCGCTGTTTGCTCTGTCGCCGTTCGATTCAGATCCCCGCAACGGAGGGAGGAAAGGAGGTCGCTAACTTTGTTCGTTTTTGTTGCGCTAGAAAAGCATGACCAGAGCAACTCCAACCGTTTGACATTTTTTATTTGGCAAATTATGGAGTTTGCCAACTCCCAAACAAATATGTCAAATGTAAAACAAATCAATCTCCAACCGTTTTGCATTATTGACTTGGCATAAATGAAAATTGTGACCCACAATAATTCTCCCGCGATATTTTCCCAGCCGTCGTGCGCTTCTTCTCTCGTCGTGCGGGTAGCCTTCGCGCCTCGCCGTGTCCCTTCGCGCCGTTGCCAGAAATTCCTTCGCTCCGTCGCCTGCGCCGACTTCGTGCTTCCTGTCCCCGACCCTGCTGCCCAAGAAGCTACAGAGATGGATTCCAGGTCGAGGACTCCATCAAGCCGGCGTGCACTGCAGATCTTCAAGGTTTGTGGCATCAATACATCATCATAGGTTGTGATATATTCAAGATGATGGAGAGAAGGAAAAGCATGGCTTGTCGATCAGACGCCGATTACCAGGACAAGTTACTAGCTTGCGGGTAGTAGATGCTTTTCTTTCTGTTGACTAAAATGTACGGTAGTTCATGTTAGTTTTGCTATGGACTGGTCATGTATCCACCAATCCCCTCCCCACGGGAAAACAAGATGAAAAATCGCCTATATGCAGCAGGTTCCGTGGTCGCGTGGAGGTGTTGGCGCGTGTCTGTGCTATGGCGAGGTAAAGACCGGGTCGGTTCTGTGCGCTTGCTCGTCGCAGAGGCAGCCGGCCACGACACAAGCAGGGCGGCGCGTCGTGCTTGTCTGGCGGCGCTGAAGCAACTCCAACCGTCGAGGACGATGGCTGTACGACGAAGCAGTAGATCCCGTCGACGAAGCAGACCCTCGGACCCGTCCCTCGACCCTGGCGGAGTTTCATCTTCGCACGGCACCAGATCGCGCGCGAACGATGACGGCAGCGCGCGCGGGAGGAGACTTTCTCGCGCGAAACGTCGGATGCCAAGCGTCGAGGACGCGAGCAGATATGCGCGGGTTCAGCCGGTATTTGCCAAACTCCCCAAAATTGCCAAAGCCAATTGCCAAACGGTTGGAGAGGAGTTTTTGTGCTTTTTGGCAAAAATCAAGAATGCCAAAGCCAAATGGCACACGGTTGGAGTTCTTGTGCTTTTTGTCATGTGTTTTTGTTACTCAAAATAGGAGTATTTATGATTGTGTTTTTTGCGATTATATGTATTATCTTTTCAATATAAAACAATTTTTGGCCCTTTTGGAGTCTTATTATTATTTTTCTCATCTCATGCGTTTTCATCACAAGCATAACATGACCAAGGGTCCAGAACGAGTGAACTTTAGGCCTAGTTTCGTAAAACCCCACCTCCTGATTCTTAAACTTTCACTCCTGCATTCTCCGATACAGTGGTTTTAGTTATATTTAAATAAATTGTTCGGTAGAGTTCCACAAATCCGCTCAAAGAAATTGTGAGCAAAGTTTTTTTTTTCGAAAGGACGGCAAAAGCTTTGCCGCGATTTCTATTAGACGAATAAAGAAAAAAAGAAGGCAAGTGCCCCGCCCAATTTTTGAAGTGGAAGCTGAGCGAAAACCACACATACAATTATGGAGGGTACCCTACTCCATCTGCACACCTAGGTACCAAGTCAACTCAACTCACGCCATAAAAAGCGCCAACTCAACTCTACTCAACTCCACGCTTGGTCGGACTGGGACATCGACACAAGCCTCTAACCACTAGAACTCGGTCGGATTGGGTTGTCGACACGAGCCTCTGCTTTAAACCACTAGGAGCTCCACAACTGAGGCAGCAAGCAACTAAAGACTAGCAAAACAACTAAAAAACTAATCAACTAAAAACAAACTATGCCTACTCCACCACTGGCACCAATGTTGGTATTTATTAAGTGCAAATAGAAAATGATAGATTCCGCAAGCGCACAGAACACTAGTGTAGCATTTTACCGGAAGTATTCCAGGTATCGTTATTTATATTTTACCACAGGGAAGCATGGGTTAAAGAATCTGATAACTCACTATCATGTATCTACTAACTTAGTAAACCAACTAGACTAGAGCAGGGGGTAAATGGTATATGATAGGAATGATAACACACATAGGAGAATTTAATGATAAATGAGTAGATAGCTAAAGTGAGAGGACAACATGAGAGATCAAGGTTCCTAAGCACTTCTCTATTACTTTAGTTATATGTAACTAAGGTATGGGTAGATATAGCGATCACACACATGACACTTTGGAGCAGCAGGTCCTTTTCGACTCTCGAAAGAGACTGGGAAGAAAGTAGTCGGGGGAGGGCTGCCAAAAGCTCTACGGAACACCAACACGAACGTGATGGAATACAAAGGCCTTACAGAGCTGTCACCTCTGGGGCTACCACAACTAACCGTAGGATTGGGCGCAACCTCAGGTAACCTATAATCTAGACACCATGCCTACACTAACGATTACTACTCTAATCATGGCCTATGACTAGAGCACTCAATACGAGCAAAGATCCCATGCCAAGATGTAACAACTATACTAATCATACATGTAAAAGGCATAAAGTAAATAGAGATGATGATTATATATATTAAATCATAGGTCTTGCAAAGAGTAGATACAAAGACATACCAAATCCTTGAAAACTTCTCCAGAACCGGAGCGCAGCTCCGCTCTCCCTAACTCTCAACTAGAACTAATCAACTACATTGGAAAGTCTAGCCCTAATTCTCTAGAGATGAGAGATCATCCTTACGTGGGACGCCTCTACATCTCCACAATGAAGAATGAATAATGAATTAGCCTTTCTCCCAGGCCAGGGGCCTTGCTTATATAGCCCCCTAGGATGCATCTCGGCCGTCAGATCAAACCGACCATAGTCAACGACTTAGATTGGACCTCAAAGGCGGTGGGAGGCCATCTCCCAAAGGAGACGCTGATTTGTGGGACCCATAGGGCGGCTGCCCTAAGGTCTAGGGCGCCCGCCCTGTTCCAGAGGCTTCTGGAGCTCTGTCTTGGCGGCGTGTCTTCCCGAGCCTTCTAGAGTCTTCTTTTGTATGTGTTCGTGCGAAATTCATATTTCTTTTCCGGTCATTCCGGTCATTCCAAATAATGCAAACCATATGTCCGTTTCGATCGTCTCGACGAGATCTACACAATGGTCCACTCCATTTCACCATTTGAGATACTTCTATTTGGTCATTCTGGTCCTTTTCCGGTTTAGCTCCTGTAAAACATAGTTTCACCAAAACTCATGGAACTTGTTAAAACCAAACCCTATAACTATCATTTGTAATTCATTTTAGTATGATTAGAGGTTATGTTGACGGTTTAAAATAAGCATTAGTGACCATCAACAAGTTTCCCCAAGCTTAACCTTTGCTCGTCCCTGAGCAAAGCTAAACTCAGTTATGGATTAGGAGTTGCTACAATGCTTTCACGCCTCAAAAGTACACATGCGTTCAAACAAGAACTCTCCTCTGGATTAGAGTAAACTATTCTGACTTTCAAACTCACCCATATTACCTTCAACCATGGGGCTTATATCCTTCCCTTGGGTCTTGAGCAATTGAAAGACAGAACGGTCAAGTCAAGCACTATGTCTCGAGTTCTTCAATCAACCTTCATTCCAGAGTTTTTGTAGCTTTTCCAAATAAAACTCAGAGATTCCTTTGTATGACCCTCTCAATCTCTCATTTGTGGTATTTGTGGATCCTTACCAAGGCAACAATGGTGTTTTGCCTTCTCTCTTCCTCTTATTTGGTATTTTTTTGCATAAGGCAGAGTAACATTGTGCCTCCTCTCTCTCACCCTATAACTAGTAAAATTATGTGGAGTTCATAGGTGGAAAAGAAACAGCTCAGACATACTTGCGATACATATGTTGCCTAGTCCAACCATGGATCCAGAGGAACTCGTCATACAATCAAATCAAGATGTGCATGTGTGGTTACAAACAAAATGGTAGAGAATATTTGTGGAAGGTAGAAGGGGTGAAAGCCTAATTCTACAATGCTCCTTTACAAAGGGTAACTTCTCTCAACTTGGAACTTTGAAGAATTGGAAAACTGGGGCTTTGCTATAATATTTTGTTCATCACACGTTCTTTTTTTTCTCTCTCTTTTTTCACTTTTTTTTCTTCTCTCTTTTTTTTTAAATAGCCCAATCTCTGATACAATGGAATTTTGAGAGAAAAGATGATAACAACTTGGAGCATTTATTTTGGAATTTGGGTAGCAGATAAGGAAAACCTATGGGGAATATTTTTGTGTTCACTCCCAGTGTAGGAGCAGAACATTTTTGAGTGGATCTAAATGGGTGAATATGGTGGTGCGTACTTCCAGGGTAGAAGTAGCAAGGGGTGCATGGTGTGTGTGATCTTGATTTTAACCGCATGAAAAGCTCCTAAGGGTCAACACAGCTCGACCAAACTCAATGCACACAAGCAGTAAATAAATGTGGAAGTTTTTCCTATTCTAACAAGCATGCATATATGGCTGTGGTGGGAATTTAAGCTCTCGTCATACAGGAACTCATCATGTAGCATTTTAAGATTTTCAGAAGATAAAATCTCCAGAACTCTAGTGTCACTAGGAACATGATAAACAGCAGCTCAGACCTTCTCGTCTCATATCCGTCAACTACCTAGACTTAGATCAAGCATTCGCAACCCACAAGTTTCAGGTTCAGAGCAAATCTTAGGCCAAAACAGTTGTGTCCAAAACTCGAGAGAGTTCGAGGTTGAAAACTAGGTACTTGAAAGGAATTACGGCAGAGCAACTATTCATCATTTCCATGTAAAGAGATTATCTTCAGAGTTTATTTTAACAGGCAAAGCTTTGTACACTCTCACTTTTTATTTTATTTCAAACCTAAAGATCACACAAGATTTATAAAAAGAAATCTTTATTTGGTTTTAAGGTTATGCATCTTTTTATTGTTTTAAAATAAAGTAAACTCAATAATTGTAGAAGGAAAGAAATACTTAGCTAGATACACAGGGGATGCCCTCCCCCAAGCTGGTTGTTGACGCAGTCGTTCACTCTTGAAGTGTAGCAAACTGGCAGTGGAGTTGTACTTCCTCTTATGGAGTGTCAATATTGGTGACTGTTGAGACAGCACTCCGACAGTGGATAGAACATCCACTTGCGTGTCAGCTCTTCTTGATCCTCCAAATCCTGTGAAGCTCAAATAGACAATAAAGCTTGTGGAACTAATTAAGTGTTAGTGATAAAACTCTAAGCCTTGATTATCTAGAACCTCATCCTTTATCAGGATCTCTCTTTTAATATTTTTGCAATTTTATATTTTAAATGATGCAAGAGAAAATGCACAGGATGAATGCAAATTTATTTTATTTTATGCCACCACGGTGGATATCCCTGCGGGTTGTTACACACCACAGAATCATTCACACGGGGCTTGGCATTTTTAGGATGCAATTCAATAACATTTTCTTTTATGCACATGTAACAAAGTAAATATGCAACATGAATTAATTATGCAGTGTGGGAAAGTAAATATGCTAATGGAAAAACTTATGCAGTGCTAAAAAGGGAAATATGGATAACTACCAAGTTTACCTCCCTGGCGAGGGTTTGATGATTTAAGTCCTTCGAACAAGACTTCTTGCCATGTTCACTCCTTAGGTGCATCATCTCATCGAAGGTGAAGACATTGATGATTGTACCTCTTGAGATGATGGTTCCGAGGATGGTGTCACCCTTGTTCTTTGTTTGTCCAGCAGTTTGAAGTGAAGCCTTAATTGCAGAAGCTGGCAGCATCTTGCTTAGTGTGCATGTTGCGGATTCAGAACTTCACTTGTAGGATTTGGGAAATCAAATAACTCCCCTACATTTTGCTTGAAGTGTGTCCTGCTTGCAAAGACAAGGTAGAAATCAAGTGCATGGGCTCTGTTGGTGGAAAAACACCAACAGAACCAAAACCTTATAAATTCTCCTCTAACCTTTGGCACATTGAACAAGATGAGATTGATATGCCTTGTTCATTGTATGGGTGGCAAGATCAGAAGGATGAGCATGAATGTATCATGTAAACCCTTTTGATAGAAAGAGTAGAATTGCTTAACTAAAGGATGTACTATCAACTTTTCATTATGTATCAAACAGTTTCATGATTAAGACAACCATCTCCCAAAGATGCCACATTTAGCTCGCTTAATTATGACTATGAAATCAATAGTGTGGTGTTATGAACAAGCTTAAGAAATAAAACAAGTTGAGTTAGTCATATTGAATCAAGCAAGTTGTACCTCAAAGATGTTTATTCATTTCTTTAGGTGTATACCAGAGTCAAGGTAGAGCTTTCTAAATAATGACCACTTACCTTCAGATGTTACCTTTGTCACAGGAGCACCCCTATGATGAAGAGTAGATGCTTCTAGTGGTCCTTTCCTTCTTCTTGGAGTTTGCCTCTCTCCTTGACACTTGTTTATGAGCATCTTTTCTTCTTGGAGTGTGCCTTCCGCCACAGAGTACGACCACCAACCGCTTGCCGAAGCCGTAGCCGCCGGCGGCCGAGCTCCCGACACAGGCACTGCCACCCCCTGAAGGTACCGGATCTGGAGCATAGCCCCGGAGCAGCACCCCCGTGGACGCCATGGCCTCCATCTTCATAACGACCGCCCCACGACGGCAGTCGGAGGCATGGGGGAAGGACGGCATAGACGAAGACCGCCCCCAACGCCAGCACAACCCCTGCCACCGCCACGGAACGACCATCATGAAGAGGAGGCGGGGGATGAGCAGAGAGGGAGGGAGCCCCTCCGCCGCCCCCACACCCGAAAGGGCAGCAGTCCCGCAACGCCTTGCCGGTGCTCCCCATCGGAGAGGAGCAGCCACCACCGTGTCCGGCACAGTCAGCAGCACCGCCACGGGACCACAGACCTGCCAAAAACCATGGCCGGCCACACCACCACGGCGCCGCCGATGAGCTGCTCCTCCACCACCAAGAGGAGCCGCCAGCCTAGGGTTTCGGCGAGGAAACCCGCCAGCAACCCCTCCACGCCGCCACCGCTGCGCAAACCCCGGAACCGCATGGCCTACAGCTGTCCCGGCCAGGGGGGCAGATCCGCCTGCACGGGGGCAGTGGTCGGCGACGACGGCGCTCGGGGACGACGGCGCGATGGGGCGGCGAAGCTCGAGCGGCACGTCCTCTGGCGGCAGGGGACGGCGGCGCTCGGGGACGACGACGATGGTGAGAAGGAGCCGTCGGATCGAGCAGCGGGACGACGGCGCGCCGGTGGAAATCAAGAATATCGCGAAGTGTTGGGGGAACAGGGGGGGCGAGGAAGAAGGAGAGGTATATAGGGGGTAAACAGTAACCGTGAATAGTAAATAGTAAATAGTAACCATGAATAGTAACAGTCTAGGGTTTTGGCGCCCCCCTCTCTTCTGTTTATATAGCCCCTTAGGTGGGCTGCCTTGGGCCCCACCTTGGGCGCCCCCTTTTGGGCCGAAAAGGCCCATTAGTGCACCTAAGCCCAGTCTAATTCGGATCTCATCCTTATCAGGCTTCTTTCCCTTAAGTGTGTGACCCTATGGGCTCACATGCGAATAGACATGGCCCGAGTACTCTTACTCGGCCCAATAGTAGACAGTGACCTCTAGCAAGACATGTCAACTCCTATACGCACACAAAGATCATATCAGATGAGCCGCCACAATATCATATACATGTTGTTCCTTTTGCCTCACGATATTTGGTCTAGCTCCAAGCCAACCGCTCTTTCTCGATCCTATGATTCGGAATTCTTGGTTAACTCTTAATCCCAGCATGGCCATGCATTTCCTGATCCGAATCACTCGAGGGGCCCAGAGATATCTCTCTCTTGTAGAGAGGGGCAAATCCCATCTTGACCGACTATGTCTCACAGCATGCTTCTTGACAGACCCGAAAGCCACCTTTATGACTACCATATTACGGTGCAGCGTTTGATGGCTCCTAAGTAAGTCGGTTCACATATTGAGTACATACGACGATCTCAGGTCTTAGGACACAGCGTACATATTGTGTAATGAGAAGTCATCATCTCGTGTTGGGTCAGTTCAGACTCATATCCCACATGAGCCCACATTATTAGTTTGACATCTACATGTCCATGACTTGTGAAACATAGTCATCAACTAATACATGTGCTAGTCTAATATCCATGTGTGTCCTCACATGAACTCCGACTAGGAACAGCTTTAGAATAATCATACAAGTAAAGAGTCTCATAGACAATTCACATAATTGTCAATCAATACAAATTGTCTTTCATGGATATTCAAGGAACACTTCATTAATCATGAATACAAGGAAATATGATCATCTCTACGATTGTCTCTAGGGCATATTTCCAACATCTATCACGATATTAACGTTTAAAAAGTGAATTTTTTTGTAAAATTAAGCAATTTCATGATATTAATGAGTAGTGTGTGAGTTTGAGAGATAGCGTGTGTGTGTGTTAGTAAGATTGTGTGTGTTAGTGAGAGAGTATAGTGTGTTAATGCGAATGTAATTTCATGAAATAAATAAAATTAGTTGAGTAATCCATATTATTGTATGAAAATTATACTTGAGTCTGATAATTAAGTGAAAATTATATATATATAACACATAAAGAATAATGGTAAAGTACATATATAATAAAAGTATTCGAATTGTCATTACTTTTGTATATAAAAATAGAAACTGATTCAAGTACATGAAAGATTAGCGGTAACAGATTTTCTCTTAACAAATGTCCCTTGATTATGATTTACTTCTAAATCATCATTGGCTAGCAGGATGCATGGACCAGCATTTACTTCTAAAGGTGGAATGACAACAAAGTTATTATATTCTTCTGACAAGTCTGTCTTGTCCTCCACTCCAACGATGTTTCTCTTCCCTGATAGAACTATGTGTCGCTTAGGCTCATGATCCTTTTGCTTGTTTATCCCCTTCTTTGGCTTACTGGACATGTCTTTAATGTAGAAAACCTGAGCGACATCATGAGCTAGGACAAACGGCTCGTCTCTATACCCAAGATTGTTGAGATCAACTATTGTCATCCCATACTCATCTTTTGTTACCCCTCCTCCAGATAGCTTAACCCATTGGCAACAAAATAGAGGCACCTTGAAATTGGGACCGTAATCCAGCTCCCATATCTCATCAATGTAGCCGTAATATGTGTCCTTTTTTCCATTATTGTCCGTGGGATCCATACGAACACCGCTGTTTTTGTTGGTACTCTTTTTATCTTGGGATATCGTATAAAATGTGTTTCCATTTATCTCGTACCCTTGGTATGTTAAGATATTCCAAGATGGTCCCCTAGCCAATAAGAACAGTTGTTCACTTATATCCATATTATGCATTAGATGCTTCCGCAACCAGCTGCAGAAAGTGTTCATGTGCTCACGTGTAATCCATGCCTCAGACTTTTCCGGGAATTCAGAGAGCAGAATTTTCTTGTGTTCCTCGATATACGAGTCAACAAGGATGATTGTTGAAGAATCGCATAATGCGCTTTCTTGAATGAGAAATCATCTGTGCAGACATAAGATTTCTTTCCTAATGTACCCTTTCCAGTTAGTCTCCCCTCATATCGCGATTCAGGGACTCCAATCGGTTTGAGGTCATCAATAAAGTCAACACAAAAGTCAATGACCTCCTCAGTTCTGTAGGCACTGGCGATGCTTCCTTCTGGAGGAGCTCGATTACGAACATATTTCTTGAGTACCCCCATGAACCTTTCGAATGGGAACATGTTGTGTAGAAATACTGGTCCTAAGATATCAATCTCTTTAACAAGGTGCACTAGAATATGTGTCATGATGTTGAAGAAAATGGTGGAAATATCAGCTCAAAGCCAACAAGGCATTGCACCACATCATTTTGCAGCTTTATCAAATTCTCCAGGTCAATTACCTTATGAGAAACTGCATTGAGGAAGGCACATAGCTTCACGATGGCTAACCGGACGTTATCAGGCAGAATCCCCCGCAGCACAACCGGAAGAAGTTCGGTCATAAGCACATGGCAGTCATGGGACTTGAGATTTGTAAATTTCTTCTTTGCCAAATTTAAGATTCCTTTTGTATTGGATGAGTATCCAGATGGAACCTTTATACTGCTCAAGCAGTCAAATATAGTTTCCTTCTCTTCCTTGCTAAGAGTATAGCTGGCAGGACTTAAGTATTCTCGTCCATTATCTCGCTGTTGTGGATGTAAGGCATCTCGTTCTTCCATACGTTGCAATTCTTGACGTGCTTCTACTGTATCTTTTGTCTTTCCGAAAACTCCCAAGAATGCTATCAGGTTGACGCAAAGATTCTTCGTGAAGTGTATCACATCAATTGCATGACGAACATCTAAGACTTCCCAATATGGTAGCTCCCAAAATATAGATTTCTTCTTCCACATGGGCGTCATTCCGTTTTCGTTCGGAACAGGTTGGCTACCAGGTCCCTTTCCAAAAATAACTTCTAGATCTTTTACCATATTGAAGACGTCTTTACCATTACGGTGCATCAGTTTTGTTCAGTGGTCCGCTTGGCCTTTGAAATTCTTGCCCTTCTTTCGTAAACTTGTCTGATGGGAAGAAACCGACGATGACCCATGTATACAATTTTCTTACAGTGAGTCAACCATATATTATCGGTATCATCTAAACAGTGTGTGCATGCTTTGTATCCCTTGTTCGAATATCTTGACAAGTTACTAAGAGCAGGCCAGTCATTGATCGTTACGAACAGCAATGCTCATAGGTTAAAGTTTTCCTGTTTGTATTCATCCCACATCCGTACACCTTCATCGCCCCAGAGCAATAAAAGTTCTTCGACCAATGGTCTTAGGTGCACATCAATGTCATTTCCGGGCTGCTTTGGGCCCGGGATAAGCACTGGCATCATGATGAACTTCCGTTTCATGCAGGGCCATGGTGGAAGATTGTACATACAAAGAGTCACAGACCAAGTGCTATGACCACTACTCATCTCACCAAAATGATTCATGCCATCCATACTCAAACCGAACCTTATGTTTCTCGTATCCAAATCAAATTCAGGGTATGTTCTATCTATTTTTGTCTACTGCGACCCATCAGCGGGGTGTCTCAACATCGAGTCTTTCTTGTGTTCCTCTTTGTGCCATCGCATCAATTTAGCATTATGTTTATTTCTAAACAGACGCTTCAAACTTGGTATTATAGGCGAATACCACATGACCTTCGCAGGAACTCTCTTCCAGGGAGGCTCCCCCTCGACATCTCCAAGATCATCTTTTCTAATCTTGTAACACAATGTACTGCATACGGGACATGCATCCAAATTCTCGTACTCGCCTCGGTAGAGGATGCAGTCGTTGGGGCATGCATGTATCTTTTGCACTTCCAATCCTAGAGGGCAAATAATTATTTGGCTTCATACGTTGTGGTAGGCAATTTGTTGTCCTTAGGAAGTATTTTTTTTAACAAGTTTGAGTAATTCACCAAATCCCTTGTCGGATACACCATTTGTCACCTTCTATTGCAGCAACTCCAAGGTGGTGCCAAGTTTTTTCAATCCATTTTCACAATATGGATACAACAACTTACGGTGGTCCTCTAACATCTTCTGGAACTTTAACTTCTCCGTTTCACTCTCACAGTCTACCTGCACATTGTGCAATGCCTGCCCCAGATCGTCGCTGGGATCATTTTCTGCTACATCTACTTCGGGCTCTTCCATGGGAATATCGTCATCGCATGCACCGAATCCAGCATTTCCGGGAAAGTGGTCGTCAAAATCTTCTTTATTGTCTTCCATGGTAACCCCCTGTTCTCCGTGCTTCGTCCAACAAACATACTTCTCCATGAAACCATTTGCGAAAATGTGGCTGTGTAGGATTTTTGAAGATGAGTAATCCTTGTTATTGTTGCAATGAACACACGGGCAGCACATAAAACCATTTTCGCTTATTTGCCTCAGCCACAAACAAAAAATAATGCAGGTCTTCAATGAATTCATTCGAACGTCGGTCAGCATTGTACATCCATTGCCGGTGCATCTGTATTTTAAAGAAATCGATTTGAATTCTTTACACGTATCGAATAAATAAAATATATCAAACCTAAATTAAACTAAATGTAACATAACATGAATAATTAAAAGATCTGCAATATCCATTGTACATCTTGATTAATTAAAAGGAGTACTTAATGCATTACAGAATTTAACAAAGGAGTACTCAACATGAAACTTAAAAATTCGGACAATAACACATAGGTTTTCATCCGTCCTTGCATGGGAACGCAGAATGCTCTAACGGATTTCTTGCTGGCGCAGAAGAAGATGGCGGAGCTGAAACCTCCGAGTTTGGTGGTGACGAACCGTAACGCCGCAATAAATCCTCAAGATCAAATGGAGGTTCCTCGCCCCTTGCCACGCATTCTCTATATTCTCTTTCCAAATAACGGAGCACTGCCCTATGAAAAGCACTAGGTTTCTTAGACCGACGACCTACTCGAGTTGTGCCATTCTCTCCAGAAGGACAACGATCACCCCCACCGGCGCCACTCACTCCAGCTGCTGAAGCCATATTTTACTGGAAAATACCTTTATTTTTCACAAAATTATAAATTCTTACCATTACAATGCAAATATTATTTACTATTACAATTACAATGATCAGATTAATAACTCTTGCAAATAACAATGAAATCATATATACATCACTAGAGTGTCAAAATAATCCATTCATAATACAAAAAATTCTAATATACTCATTTCATTAATTCATTCATGAATACAAAAATCAACTATCCACAATATGGTCATATATACAAGTACATCACATGAAGTCTCTACACTCATTCTAAAAATTTCTACTATCCACATACTCATCTAAATCTAAAAAAAATCACATCTACATATGCAATCTAAATGTCCAAGAAATGAGCTAGCTACACATTTTCTTTATTTCTAAAGCATGAAATGAGCTATACAAGCCAAAGAAGAAGAGAAAAACAAGCCCCAAACCTTTAGCGCCGATGGAAGGACGGGAGAATCAAAGATCTTCACAAATGTGGTGAAGAAATGAGGAAGAACTCCCCTCTCCCGAGCAAAGAACAGCAAGAACAAGTGAGCTGAATGGCTCGGGCGGGAGAGAGGGAAGGGAATAAGGGGGCCAAGGAGCTTGGTCCCAGTTGGAGATACCAACCGGGACAAAAGGGGGGCATTTTATCCCGATTAGTGGCTCCAACCGGGACAAAAGGCCCCTGTCCCCCTGCTGGCCCAGCTAGCCGTTGGACCCGGGACAAAAGCCACCTATTGTCCCGGGCCCAAAGGCAGTCGGGACAAATGGCCTGGAACGTAGTAGTGCTCTCTCTCGCCATTATCTGCATGTGCCACCGCCGTCTTCTGCTGCTCTGCTCCTCCACGGACGGGGACGGCTAGGTGGCCGCGGAGGTTAAGGACGAGGACGGACTCGCTGCCCACGTGCAGCTCGCCGCGCCCGCTCAGCGCCTCCCGCTCGCGCGCGGCCAGCGCCCGCGGAGCTCGTCGTGGCCGCACAGCGCCTCCGCCTCTTTGGGGAGCGCCATGGCCGTCCACGTGAGCACGCTCTGGATGCACGACCAGCTTGAGCCACTACGTGGAGTTCGCGAGGTAGAGGACTGGTTGGCGGTGCAGCTCCATGGAGCGCTCTTCCCTTGTTCCGTGCTCAAGCACGAGCAGACCCGTGCTCCTCCTGTCGCCCACGACGCGCGTGTAGCCACGAGGCTCGGTGCTTAGTAGCGCACCTCTCTCCTGGCACTTGTCTGCTTGTAACCTCTGTCGGCTCCATTTTCATTTCCTTCACGGCACCGCGCCTATTTATACCGGAGCTCTCAGCACCGTCAAAGACCGCAGAGCTTCTAGCATGGACCACGGCGAGAGGAGGAGCGGCGCGCACAGAGCGGCAGCCAGGCCCTGGTGTGGCGGTGGCGACGTCGCAGCGGGCCGCGTGGAGTCCCAGCCACTGCCCAAGGTGTACTGCGCAGGGTTCTGGATTCGGTCCGAATTGACCGAATCTCACCGAAATTCACTCATCTCAGAAGGGTCTGAACCGAATTTAGTGCTTCAAAATTCGAATATTCCCATAAATCTAACCGAAAATCGACCGAAATTCGCCCAATTCGATTGGGACTGAAATTTTCCGAAATTGAATCCCAAAACCTTGGTACTGCATGGAGCCCAGGGACTTCCGGGAGCTCGTGCAGAGGTTCACGAGCGCCTGCACCACCGCCGCTCCGGGGCCGCTGGCCATGGTCGCGGACAGCAGCAGGCGCGCCCAGGCCGCGGCAGCCGTGCCCGTGCCCGGTACTGGGCAACATAGCAGTTCGACTACGCGTCCTGGATCTCCGCGCCGCTGCTCAGCCCGGCGGCGGCTACCAGCAGCACCAAGGGAGCAGTGGGCCTCAGCTTTAGGGCCAGCCATAGGTAGAAAACAGGACTGAGCTAGGAATGAGAGGATGAATGATTTGAGGGGGCATTTTGCTAAAAGGGCGTTGTCTACGTAGGAGAAAAACATGAGCCGAAGGGGTATGGCCTATAGGTGCAGCGCAAATGAAGTTTTTGGACCTAAAAATTCACTTTCAAAGTTGATGGCCCAAATCGACACAGCCGCACAAGTTAATGGCCTGTTCTTGCATTTTACTCAAAAATTATCCACTTACCACTGGTTAGAATCGTTATTTTTCTTCCTCTTCTATTCGTGTTGCACCTTCCGGTCTTCCCCATCGCATCTCGTCTTCTTCGCTTGGACAAGCACAGGCGAGCGTGGCCGCCTCACACCACCGTTGTCCTCACCGACTCTGGCGGCCAGCGGGCGTCACCGATGATGATCTCTGCCCCACCTAGTCCAAGTGCCTCTCTCGCCGCCCATACTCTCCTCCCCCACCACATGTCCGCCTTTTCCAGGGCTCCAAGCATGCGCTGCCCCGTCCCTGGCCGACAGCATGGATATTGCAGGCGCGACACGCCTCCTGCTTCGGATCCGAAGGTCGCAGGTGCGGCGCTGCTCAGATCCTCCATATCTGGCGGTCACAGATGCGGCACTACTATGGCTCCATCTCCGGCGAGCGCCAGGCGTGGGAGCTTGGCTCCCTACCTACGGGCTACGGTGGTGCCTCCCTCCTCTCTGTAGCAGCTCCCTTCCTACCAGCCGGCGGGCGCAGCCTGTCCTGGATCCGGTTGGTGCTACCTCCCTCCTAGTCGGTGGGCGCAGCCTGCCCTAGATCCGACGAACGTGCTTTCCTCCCTCTTCCCGTTGGGCTGGCGGAGCTACTCCCAGCCCGTGGGCGCAGCCAGCTCGGATGAGGTCAGAAGAACATCCATTGGGTGCATGACATGTGGGGTGAACTTTGTGGTTGAGAGCAGCTTTTGCAAAAGCCACGTCTATTGAACCAAATGGACTTTTCCAAAAGCCACAACTCACATTCTAACTTTTCTAAAACCACATCTCGCAACTACTTTCCAAAGCCACATCTCACAGCTACTTTTCCAAAAGTCACTGCCCAACAAACGCACCCTTAAGCTTGGCTATGGGCTCGAACTTGAACCTGTCTGCCTTCAGATTCCATGGACCCGTGCAGTGCGTGAGCCATTCAAGTCAAGTCGACTGTCGACGCTGAGCCTTGTCGGCAGAGAGAAGAATGGAAAAAGGCGAGCTTGAACAGTAATGCAAATTTACTTCGTCTGGACGTTTGGACGTGTGAAGTAGTGGTGGACAGCCACACACGTGTCGTCCTTGTTGCCGGAAATCGGAAAGATGGCCATTCATCACCATGGCTACCTGGCACTGCAGCGCCGGGCCGGGATAAAGTCATCAAGACGTCGCTGAAGGCAAATACAGGCCAGGGCCACCGGTGAGGCGCGTGCTGTCGTCTTCTCAGGCTCTGCTCATGTGGCCACTGAGTCGACACAGAGATGATGGCTCGCAGCGGCCAGCAGCACACCACGGCCATGGCCGTTGCAATGTGTGAACGCCCCCACCTGGCCACCTCTATCGTGCATTCGTGCTCCGTTCCCACGATGAGGCACCAGCCACTGCGACGGATCGGACGAGGACGATGCATGGACGAGTCACGAGTGGCTTGTATTGCATTGTTATTTTTTTTCCTTCACACCGGCTGAAAGAGTGAAAAGGCTGAAGGTACGAGTGCCGCTGCTGACTGCCCCACCTCAACTTTACATGCTCCGGTACATGTGGCGGAGATAGTATTTTCATGTTGGGTGTAGGGAAAGATCTAATAAAAGACCAAGGTCCACGGTACATTAATAGCAAAAGACAGTTTCTCCATTCAGCGTATAGAAATTTTAAAAAATGAGTTGTCTTTACTTTTTCTTTTGGCTTCTACTATAGTAGAGATTTCAAATCAAACATTCCTTTACAAATTAAATATATATCTATATTATTGTGTTCATAAGGCATATCCATTCTTCGCGTACTATATTTTTTGGATTTTCAAACAAGTATCTGGGATAGTAAATGAATTGTCAATTGCACATTTGTAGATATGGTTGAGTTCTCTACGGCTTCGGTTTTGGTCGTTTTCTCTATCTAAAGTCATTTGAAAATTTTGAAATGAAACATGAATAATTCAACCATATTTTTCATTGGACAAGGAAATTAAAATGGAAAAGTTACCAACTATAAAGTTGTATAACCCTTTATTATCTATAATTTTTGTTTTTGTCATTTCTCCAACTGAGGTTGTTTAAAAAATCAATTTGAATATGTGAAGAATTCAAACTAAATTATGGGACCATAAATTGTTTCAAATAAAAAAATCTCAACTTTGATGTCTTATATCTTTTAGAGACCTATTACTTTTTTTTTGAAACAAAGAGATCTATAACTTTGGTTTTAGTTATTTCTTCATCCAAGATCATTTGGAAAACTCAAAGAAATTTGAAATTCAAAACATTAGAACTTCAAACAAAATCGGATGGATCCAAATTGTTTCAATTGAAAAAGTTATCAACTAAAGAATTGTATATCTCTTTATCTTCAAATGGCTTCATTTGAAAAAGTTATGAATTTTACTTTGCTGCACATATTTTTAGACATGGCTCTAAATCTAGTCGCCTCTAGAAATTCATTTGTAGAGACGGTTGCATACACAGACGTGTATAAAGATAGGTGTATTTATAGAGGTGGCTAGAGAATAACAATGTGTCTACAAATGTATTTCTAAAGCTAGTTAGTTTCGGGAATCATTTTTAGGGGTGGATGTAGATTGAGCCAGACTCTATTTAGACATGTCTTTACAAATCTGACGTGTAGTAGTGCCATGCATTCTTCGTTGACTCCTCAGTCCTCACAACCTTCCTCTTGTAACCAGCGAGCTTGAAATTTGAAGCTTGTATTGTGCTGCAGCACCTCCTACTCCCTCTGTGTTCCTTGAAGATGTACAATCACAGGACGGTGATTAGAGCGCCGGGGATCATATCGTTGACTACCTCAACTAGAGGGAATTTACTTCGCCACTACACATTGGCCACTGCTCAATCCAGATGCTCCCTAATATAGCTCTTTCTTATGTGGCTATGATTATGCGAGGTAAAATGAACTCAATCCATATTTTTATACCGGCAATGTCAGGCAAAACTTGATGGTTGCGTAAACTAACGACAGATCATAAGTAACAATGGGAGTTTTGTTATTCTTCTCTTGGACCCAAACTGAGTACATGGCCGTGCCTGTGCCTATTAGTAATGGGCCCGAAGATAACCTTTACTTGAGAACAAGCTTCACCCAATCTGGCTCGCTGGACCTCTTCTCCTAGGCCAATCTCAGCCCATGGGCCTGTCGATTTTTTCTTTTTTAGCGCCCAAGCACCAGTAGGGGGTGACCGTGGACACAATTTTTTTTCTTTTGACTGAACTGGAGGGGCCGTGCCCCCGCAGGAATTGAATTTATTGAAGATAAAGATAAATAGTTAAGATTACAACAACTGAAAATCAAAGGGGTAAAGCAAAGAGGCGGGGGGGGGGGGGGGGGGGGGGGGTTAAGAGACCGTGGACACAATCGTGTCTCCGTAGCCGCCGCCGCCGCAGAGCACACTAAGCCACCCGGCGGGCCGGCGACCATCCCAAACGGCCTGGCTTCCCTGACTGCCTCGGCCGGCCCCTTCCTTCTAATCTCGCCGGTGATAGAGACGAGGGAGGGAGAGAGTTGTCGAAGATGGAGACGAAGGCGGCACCGGCGAGTCGGGTGCAGGCGCAGTGATGGGCCAACTCGCGCGTGCCAAGGTGGAGGAAAAACAGTGCCACGGGGGGACGGGCGGGGCTCGGAGTCGTACTCCTGTCCGACTGGTCGGACACGAAGATTTCCGGCTCGGCAGCGCCAGCAACGCGAGCGAGAACACAGGTTGGCCGGTGGCGTCCAGCACCCACCGTCTATTCACATTCTAGATTCGTCATATCTAATACGTAAGCTTTAATGCTTGATCGCAGCGCTGCCGGGACGGCGGCCTACTAGTACTCTATTCGGCTGCACTACAGCAGTGGCTTCAGCAGCCACAGGCCACAGCCAGCTGCTGCTGTTGCTACTACAGTCTACAGAGTCCTTTGGAGCAACACATGTTTAGAAATAATAATAAAAGATGCTTGATCAGAGATGGGTTTGAAACTTTGGAAGGTACGTATGTTCTAGGATTGCACACTACTATGTACAAACTTTCAAGACCAACGTAATTCCAGTCACTTACAGCAATATGGTAACATGTTCAGAGAACGGGTACAATTTGTCTGAAAACAATACTCCATTATGGTCCAGTAAATAAAATAGTGTGAAATCTGAAATGAAACAAACCAAAGCACACATATGCGAATCCGACAACTAGAGGTACACTAGTGTCTTGCGCCGGAGTAAGGAATAGTGTGAAGGGCTTAATTACCAGTCACAGTGCATGTTCTATATCTGACCAAAACTTTCCAAAATTTCGGAAAGGAGTGGTCTGACAGTCTTCTTGGGCCCAAAATCTGTTCCAACAAAAAGCGTGCAGCTTTCAAGTTCAGACATAGTTTTGGAAGCTTCAGATAGTGAACTCTTAAATCCCTTGTTTCTAAAGATTTCAACATACTGTTCGCACCGCATCACTGATTTAGCAATCCGGCCGCAAATCTTCACAATTCTCAGACAGTCTGGTGTTGCATGACGACGGTTGTCGTCTATTATGGTCATGAGCTTATACACAAATGCTTCACGTCTTTGCTCCTCACTTCCTGCACTGTTCTGATCAACTGCCTCCTGAATTGCACCATCCAAATCTTCACTGTCCAGCTTATCACATATCACCTGAGCAAGGGATAAGAACGCTTCTTGCTCCTCCCTTTCTTGATCAGAAACTTCCTCAGTTTCGGTATGATTGCACCGTGTAGAAATGTTATGCCTTTTCTCATTTGTTGTGGATACAGGATTTCCCTGGTTCTCCTCATCTCCTAGTGCAGAATTGTACTGGCCTGATGAAATTTTTCTTTGTTGTAATTTTTTTTAATTGAAATTATTTTTCTGAGGACCTGAAATGCCAATTGACAAAGTTACTTATTAGTGCATTAGCATTTTGTGGGGTGCCAATTGCCAAGCCCAGAACAATAACTTTTTATGTTGACACAAAGTCTCCTCTAAAAAGAATGGGAAATAGAATTCAAATCAATGCACACATGGTACTTGTAAATGAGAAGATAAAAAAAGGCTGTGTTACCAGTCCTTAATGTATATATAATATTTTCAAGAAAAAAAATTGGCATCAGTGTTGTTTTTTTTTGGAGGGAACTGGAGGAGCCTATACTCCTACAGAAAATTTTATTTAAAGGAAAAGTCATCAACAAAACTAACAGAACAAGAAGTTAAACAGAGCATTCAGAAAGGAAGGCTCAGGAAACAAAACAGTAGGCATTCAGTGTTGTGGTACTGATGCATGCATTTTAATCAATTGGATTAATAGACTTGAGCACTCACCTCTTGTAGTAATCCCTTCATGTTTCGCACATTACAGTGAGCACACAGGTTCGCCATGATCTCTGCGGCTAATGTTCTCCGTGTGATGAGAACATCATCAACTATTCCAGTGAGACGAACAATAATGTCGTCTTGTCTGATCATGATGAGGGCAGAGTTACTTTCACTGTTAGTTGACAGGGATACCATTGCCCTCCCGGCGATGGCAGCAGACTCTTCTTCATCATCTCCATTAGCAAACAGGAAGAGCTGCAGCTGCTTTGTGACGAGCATCTTCTTTGTTTCCTCGGTGAGGTTGATAGACCAATCCAGTACCAGTTCAGTGAGGATTTTCATAGCTACCAGCTGCAGTTCTTGGTGGTCAGCTTCATTATTTCCCACTTCAAGAAGAATGCTCTTGAGGTTGCTCAGTGCTTTGGACATCTGAGGAGATTTGACGGCGTAGCCTCCTGCTATGCCGCCCTGGAGCGCGGATGAGCTGGTACAACACTTTGAGGCACCTGGTTACAATGTCGGCCCATGCCTTGGTTTTGACATCTTCAAGTAAGGTCCCTGAGCAGACAGGTGCCGTGATCTTCGGAAGCAGCCCAGTAGTACCACATATGATCCTGTGGTTAACGTTGCTGTTGGACGCCAGCCTCTCGAGGATGGTCAATCCTTGCTGAACCAGCCCGTTGCTTGTACCTCCTTCCCTCTTGTTCCGGTGGTATCTGTGTTCTCTTCTCACCATTCTCTTCTGGTCTCTCATCAGTTTGATTTGCCGTCCCTGTTCATTTCTGATCAGCCTCTGCTTGAATTCCTCTATGTCGTTCTCCGATTTTGTCGATAGCCCTGTTGGTTGCTGATGCAGGGGTGGATAGGGGACCGGTTTGCTGTTCCGGTTCCGATGCGTCTGGGTGGTTTCTTCCTCTTGGTCTTGTAGCAGGGAGGAGATGCACCACATAGCCCCAGGGTAATTGGATAGATCATCTATGTGGGTAGCGGCATGGGCCACGAGCGTCGCCGCGAGGTCTCTAATCTCCTTTTTATCCTCTAGGCTGCCGATCACTGTATAGCATTTACCGCGGTGGAATCGGGATTTTAACTGAACATAGGCATCATCTAGGTGGGAACACAGGTCTCTAATCTCCTTTTTATCCTCTAGGTGGCTGCTGCTGCTGCTGCTGCTTATCACAAGTGAATCTATCAGTCTCTGAATCCTGTGTCTCGTGGGAAGCAGCACCCAGCTTACATCTTTCCCCTTGTTAACGAAGGCGCTGAGTAGCCTTGCACCATACAGGTAGGCCTCCTGGGATTCAGAATCCAGCAACTCAGCAGCGTACTTAATCAGGTCAATGCCCTTAATGGATGGAGGGTCCTTCCTGCATTTCTTGCTGATATCAGCAATGTACCTGCGGATGGCCTCCTTGCGCCACTTATGATCTGACAGTTGCTCTAGTGCAAGGAGGTGGCGTGCCACAGTTCGCCTGTAGTAGAAGCCCATAGAGAATAGCAGTACCAAGAACATGGTGCCTTGGAAAATAACAAGTGAATAGAATATGTTCAGTGTTTCAATCATTTCTGCTATGCTGTCTGTTCCATCCCTGTTAATAGTACCGTGATTAAGCTTCGCTATGCGCCATGACGAGATCGCTGCACAGGCCAATGGCCCGACCAAGTAGAACAGCTCGACGCAAATAACCAGGACTATGAATGGATAAGTCAGGACTCCGTATAGGATTATTATTACTGCTCCAGAAAAAGAAATGTTAAGTAGATCACCAGAAAACCGACTATCAAGAGCTTCCGTGAGGACATTGACTGTTTCCGCAAAATCCAACATATATTGTGCATTGGTCTCCCATTCCTGGAAAATCCTGCGGGGCAACAAGCATGCATAGCCCGTCAGTGTTCTACCCATCTCATTTGCGCCCCTCCCAAAGTGATTACTGAAAGAGATAATTACTTTAGCCATTATAACTTTGCAATACATGCACGCCCCCTTGTTTTTTTTCCCGAAAAAACTGGCAGGGCAGGAGCTCTGCCTCTCAACTAAGGAGGGAAAGATGTTTATGTTGGAGTAATGGGCTTGGCCCATTACTTCTAAAGCATTAAAAGAATTTAAAGCCCACTATTAATGCTAGGAAATCAATGCTTAATTCCGTACCGGGAATTGAGGAGGATCTCAACCGACTTAAAAGGTGGATTTCGTGTACACCACTTGTGAAGCCGGTAAGAGGAGGACGGTGAACCACACGCGCGCGCGCTCGCTCGCCTCGCCGGGCCGGGCCGTGGCGAGGCGAGGCGCGGCCGGACGGTGCGTGTGCGTGTTCGGACGTGACGTGACGTGACGTGACGTGCAGGTGCGGTGCGGTGCGACGTGATGTGCTGAGATGAGAAGGATGTTTTGCAGTAAAGACTATTAAAACAGAGGGTTAATGTCGTCACTAATGACCGGACATTGAAGGCTCTTTACGACGTCCAGGTTCGTTGAACCTGATGCACATTAACTGCCGCTCATCAAAGCCATTCATGATGTCCAGGTTCGTTGAACCTGAGGCATATCGTGCCTATATAAACCAGCACCCTCTCCTCTCATCCTCACTCATCTCAACCACTCATTCAGGTACTCCTCTTCAGGAGACCTCTCCCTTCTCCCTCAGCTGCTTTCTGCCTTCCCCACCGCTAGCACTGCGCGCACAGGTCTAGCGAGAGCAGGGCCTCCGGAACCTCTGCTCGCTGAAGGTCCTGCACGGGACGCGGGCAATTAGGTTTTTGGGAAGCGTCTTGACGCGACTGCTCGCTCCCTGAACGACTCCTTCGTCTACTTCCCGGCGTAACCGCTCGTGCGAACGACTACTTCGTCTACTTCCCGGCGTAACCGTTCGTGGGACTGCACTGCGAACATCTTCCTGCATCGACATAGTTCGGCTACTTCGAGCAAGACCAGTCGAATAGCATGTCTATTCCAGCTGGTAACGGCGCAACCGGTGCCTCCGGCACTGGTCCCGCCTTGGGGTACTTACTAAACCTACTCTGGTTTAATTCTTTGTTCATGCTTATTAGTGAGAATAACATGAACACATGCACATATCTTATACACACATTATCACTCATCTATATCATGAAATTGATATTAATATTTGGAATTAAAATATACCGAAAATTGCCTAGATATCTAACAATCCAAAAACCTAATTGTGTTAATAGGCTTTCGGTATCTAGCTTTGCTGTATCAATCAAACCACCACCTTTTGATGGTTCAAATTACAAACGTTGGCAAGAGCGGCTTATACTGTGGTTAACACTATCGAGAGTGATCCATGTGAAAGATGGTAAGCCTGAACAATTCTCTCCAGAGGAAGGGAGTGCGTTCGATGAGGCTGATATTCTCTTTCGAGGCTTGATCATTAGTGTTCTCGGTGATAACCTGGTGGATTCTTATATCCGGCTGCCAACTGGCAAAGCATTGTGGGATGCTCTTGAGGCTCAATATGGAGTATCTGACGCCGGGAGTGAGTTGTATATCATGGAGCAGTTCCTTGAGTACAGGATGGTCGAAGACCGTTCTGTAGTGGAACAGGCTCATGAAATACATACTCTGGCAAAAGATCTCAAAAATTGCAGCAAAGAGTCCCCATGTGTGTTACCCAATAAGTTTGTGGCCGGAGGTATAATCTGTAAGCTGCCACCTTCTTGGAGGGACTTTGCTACTTCTCTAAAACACAAGAGACAGGAGTTCACAATAGATGGACTCATAGGGACTCTTGATGTTGAGGAGAAGGCGAGAGCAAAGGACATACGTGGGAAAGGAGTTGTTGGTGCTTCAAGTGCCAATCTTGTTCAGAAGAACAACTCCCACAAGAACAAGAAAAAGCCACCGCAGAACCAACCAAAGACTAAGAAGACAACCACTTTTAAGAAGAAGAAGAAGACGGGAGCTTGCTATGTGTGCGCTAGTACGGATCACTTTGCTGCAAAGTGTCCGAACCGCAAAGGCAACGACTCCGCCAACATGGTTATTAGCGAGCCTGGAGGAACTTCGGGGTACGGTAATTTATTACCTATTGTTCTTTCAGTTTTTGGTTCACCCGAGTGGTGGGTTGACACTGGTGCTAATATTCATGTTTGTGCTGATGCTTCTTTGTTCTCTTCTTACCAGACCGGCGGGACTTCCTCCTTACTGATGGGGAACGGATCACATGCGCGTGTTCTTGGTGTTGGTACGGTAAATCTGAAGTTTACTTCGGGGAAGACCGTGCAGCTGAAGAACGTGCAGCATGTCCCCACCATCAAGAAGAATTTAGTCAGCGGCTCTCTACTGTGTAGAGATGGTTTCAAATTAGTCTTTGAGTCCAATAAATGTATCTTGTCTAAGTTTGGTACTTTTGTTGGAAAAGGTTATGAAAGCGGAGGCTTGTTCCGTCTTTCTTTGTCAGATGTTTGTAATAAAATTGCATACAATGTTATTAACGTTGATGAAACAAATGTTTGGCATTCGAGGCTTTGTCACGTTAATTTTGGTTGTATGATGCGCTTAGCTAATTTGAGCCTAATTTCAAAGTTCACTTTTGTCAAAAATTCTAAGTGTCATGTATGTGTTGAATCAAAACAAACTCGTAAGCCTCATAAGACCGCGGAGGCAAGGATCTTGGCACCCTTAGAATTAATTCATTCCGATTTGTGCGAAATGAATGGAGTGTTGACAAAAGGTGGTAAAAAATATTTCATGACTTTGATTGATGATAGTACTAGATTTTGTTACATCTATTTGTTGAAGTCAAAAAATGAAGCTTTACACTACTTTAAAATCTATAAAGCTGAAGTAGAAAACCAACTTGAGAGAAAGATCAAAAGAGTTAGGTCAGATCGTGGTGGCGAGTATTTCTCAAATTTATTTACTTTATTCTGCGAGGAACATGGTATTATTCATGAAAGGACGCCTCCCTATTCACCTCAGTCAAATGGGGTTGCCGAAAGAAAGAACCGCACTCTAACGGATTTGGTTAACGCCATGTTAGATACAGCGGGACTTTCCAAGGAATGGTGGGGTGAGGCTATATTGACTGCATGTCATGTCCTAAACCGTGTTCCTACAAAGAATAAAGAGATAACTCCATTCGAGGAATGGGAGAAGAAAAGGCCAACACTGTCATACTTACGTACATGGGGTTGTTTGGCAAAAGTGAGTGTGCCAATAACCAAGAAACGTAAGCTTGGACCTAAAACTGTGGATTGTATCTTTCTAGGTTATGCTATTCACAGCGTTGGATATAGATTTTTAATAGTGAAATCTGGAGTACCTGACATGCATGTTGGTACTATAATGGAGTCCAGAGATGCTACATTTTTTGAAAACATTTTTCCCATGAGAGATGAAACAAGTTCATCTAGGCAAGAGTTCATCGAGGATGATGGCTCTGCTGAGCCGATAGAACACAATGAACATACACTTGTAGAAAATCCTGAGGAGGATAACAATGATGCTCCGAGAAAGAGCAAGAGACAAAGGACTGTAAAGTCTTTTGGTGATGATTTCATTGTATACCTCATAGATGATACACCCAGAACCATTGAAGAGGCATATTCATCTCCTGATGCTGACTATTGGAAGGAAGCAGTAAGGAGTGAGATGGATTCTATTATGTCTAATGGAACCTGGGAGGTCGTTGAACGTCCTTATGGATGTAAACCGGTTGGATGCAAGTGGGTGTTCAAGAAAAAGCTTAGGCCAGATGGTACTATTGAAAAGTACAAGGCTAGGCTTGTGGCCAAGGGTTATACCCAAAAAGAAGGAGAAGATTTCTTTGACACTTATTCACCAGTTGCCCGATTGACCACAATTCGAGTGTTACTTTCCCTGGCAGCCTCTTATGGTCTTCTCGTTCATCAGATGGACGTTAAGACGGCTTTCCTCAATGGAGAGTTAGAAGAGGAGATCTATATGGATCAGCCGGATGGGTTTGTATCAAAGGGTCAAGAAGGAATGGTTTGTAAGTTGTTAAAATCTTTATATGGTCTCAAGCAAGCGCCTAAGCAGTGGCATGAAAAGTTTGATAGAACTTTGACCTCTGCCGGCTTTGTTGTGAACGAAGCTGATAGATGTGTGTACTTTCGCTATGGTGGGGCTGAAGGAGTGATTTTGTGCTTGTATGTGGATGACATACTGATCTTTGGCACTAGCCTTAATGTGATTAAGGAAGTCAAAGAGTTTTTATCTCAAAATTTTGAGATGAAGGATCTGGGAGAAGCTGATGTTATCCTTAATATAAAACTGGTAAAAGAGATCAATGGTGGGGTGATTCTTACACAGTCTCACTATGTGGAGAAGGTGTTAAGTCGCTTTGGTTATAGCGACTATAAACCTGTCTCAACACCATATGATGCCAGTTTAATTCTTAGAAAGAACAAAAGGATAATGCGAGATCAGCTGAGATATTCTCAGATCATTGGTTCATTAATGTATTTAGCGAGCGCTACAAGACCTGACATCTCGTTTGCTGTAAGCAAACTGAGCCGGTTTGTTTCAAACCCGGGAGATGATCATTGGAAGGCTCTTGAAAGAGTAATGCGCTATCTGAAGGGGACAATGAACTATGGAATTCACTACACCGGGTACCCAAGGGTACTAGAAGGGTATAGTGATTCAAATTGGATTTCTGATGCTGATGAGATAAAGGCCACAAGTGGATATGTGTTTACACTTGGTGGTGGAGCTGTTTCCTGGAAGTCTTGCAAGCAGACCATCTTAACGAGGTCAACTATGGAAGCAGAACTCACAGCATTAGATACCGCCACTGTTGAGGCTGAGTGGCTTCGTGAGCTCCTTATGGACTTGCCGATAGTTGAAAAACCGTTACCGGCAATCCTAATGAACTGTGACAATCAAATGGTAATTGTCAAGGTGAATAGTTCAAAGGATAACATGAAGTCATCTAGACATGTGAAAAGGCGGTTGAAATCTGTCAGAAAATTGAGAAACTCCGGAGTTATAGCCCTGGACTATGTTCAGACGGCTAAAAATCTGGCAGATCAGTTTACAAAGGGTCTTTCACGAAATGTGATAGACAATGCATCTATGGAATTGGGCTTGAGACCCACGTGAGTCATTCTATAGTGGAAACCTGTCCTATGTGATCGGAGATCCCGTGAATTAGGATGGTGAAACAAACTAAAGTCTGACTGTGAGAAGAGAACCTTTGTGAAAAGGGCTCATTCCGTGTATAAGGTGCATTTCTCTTCTAATCTGTATGGCAGGTTGGTCTATACCTTAATGTGTGCCAGGTGGTTTCTTTTAAACAAATGAGTTGTTTTCTTGAAACAAAGATGTTGTCCTACAGAACATCTGAAAGGAACACACCTATATGAGTTTGACCACTGGTCATGGTCTATGAGAATTGGGTATTCTCTAGAAACTCATGAAGGGCATGGAGTATGACTTATAAGCTCCAAACCGCGGGGATGCTTTTGCAGCCTAGTACCAGTGTAGGGCTCTGGTCAAACTTGTTTGCACAAAACTGGCAATTCAAGGCATAGTCCATTGCACAGTTGTGAATAAGTGTAGCCATTGTCCTAGATGGAAGTTCAACTTAACAGTCTCTGTCGAATACTGGTATATCAATGAGGGAATGAGGGTATTTCTAGTGTGGCTTGAATTTCTTGGTGGGGATTGTTGGAGTAATGGGCTTGGCCCATTACTTCTAAAGCATTAAAAGAATTTAAAGCCCACTATTAATGCTAGGGAATCAATGCTTAATTCCGTACCGGGAATTGAGGAGGATCTCAACCGACTTAAAAGGTGGACTTCGTGTACACCACTTGTGAAGCCGGTAAGAGGAGGACGGTGCGTGTGCGTGTGCGGACGTGACGTGACGTGACGTGCAGGTGCGGTGCGACGTGATGTGCTGAGATGAGAAGGATGTTTTGCAGTAAAGACTATTAAAACAGAGGGTTAATGTCGTCACTAATGACCGGACATTGAAGGCTCTTTACGACGTCCTTGTTCGTTGAACCTGAGGCACATTAACTGCCGCTCATCAAAGCCATTCATGATGTCCAGGTTCGTTGAACCTGAGGCATATCGTGCCTATATAAACCAGCACCCTCTCCTCTCATCCTCACTCATCTCAAGCACTCATCCAGGTACTCCTCTTCAGGAGACCTCTCCCTTCTCCCTCAGCTGCTTTCTGCCTTCCCCACCGCTAGCACTGCGCGCACAGGTCTAGCGAGAGCAGGGCCTCCGGAACCTCTGCTCGCTGAAGGTCCTGCACGGGACGCGGGCAATTAGGTTTTTGGGAAGCGTCTTGACGCGACTGCTCGCTCCCTGAACGACTCCTTCGTCTACTTCCCGGCGTAACCGCTCGTGCGAACGACTACTTCGTCTACTTCCCGGCGTAACCGTTCGTGGGACTGCACTGCGAACATCTTCCTGCATCGACATAGTTCGGCTACTTCGAGCAAGACCAGTCGAATAGCATGTCTATTCCAGCTGGTAACGGCGCAACCGGTGCCTCCGGCACTGGTCCCGCCTTGGGGTACTTACTAAACCTACTCTGGTTTAATTCTTTGTTCATGCTTATTAGTGAGAATAACATGAACACATGCACATATCTTGTACACACATTATCACTCATCTATATCATGAAATTGATATTAATATTTGGAATTAAAATATACCGAAAATTGCCTAGATATCTAACAGTTTACATGTATAGAAAAATCCAGAAGTCCGAAAATCCCCACCGAGCACACATAGAAAAGAGAAAATTTCATTGTCGGTCCCTCAACTTGGCTCAAAGTGTCATCTAGGTCCCCGAACATTCAAGTGATAGTGTGTCATCTAGGTCCTAAACTTTCAAGGTGATGATTGTATATCCTTAAACTTGGCAGAAGGTGTCATTCATGTTCCTAAACTTTCAAGATGATCACCAGTGGCCTCTAAACTTAGCAGAGGGTGTCGTCCAGATCCAAATTTGGTCTAGCCAACATTGGTGTGGCACGCTGACCGCAAGTTAGACATGGATTCAACATGTGTCAATTAATCAATCATTATTTATATAATATTTATTATGAAATTATACATTAAATAAAATGATTTACACCAACAAATAATAAATTAAAGTATTCAAATAGGTTACAATAGCAAATAATTTTGTTGGGTCCACGTCTAACGTACAGTCAGCGTGTCATGCTAGCTTATAGAGTGAGTTGGACCACATTTGGACTAGGATAACACCGTCGACCAAGTTTAGGGACTTGTGGTGTTCACTTTGAAAGCTTATGGACTTGGATGACACATTCTGCCAAGTTTAGGGACCTCCATTGATCACCTTAAAAGTTTAGGGACCCTCTGCCAAGGTTAAGGGCCTACAGATATCACTTTCAAAGTTTAGGACCTAGCTGGCACCTTGAGCGCATATCAGCGTCCTCCTAGCTTTGAGGGCCACTTTGTCAAGCATCCATGGCCCCTTTGGGTGCTGCTTCGTTCTCCCCCGGTTATATAAAGAAAATATCATTGCAGTTGACAGTGGGGGCTTGTTCTGTTTCTACGAGGTTACTAAGTTAGTGATGTCATTTAGACGCACCTAACATAATGGAAGCGAGTCATGTGAAATTGCTTGCATTGTTTTTTTGAGAGAGAAGGCTAGGGAGGGACGAACGGTCCCACCTGATTTCTTTCCATTGATTCGGCAAAGAAGGTGATAGATTGCTTTTTTTGAAGGTCATCAGCGGGGAGACGATCCCCACGTGAATTTGTATTGCTCATCTTTGATGAAATAATCAGTTTTAGAGAAAAAAAAGGAGAGGTTCGCATTCCATGGCCGCTGAAAAAAAATACCTTTTATATAGGCATCCGCAATTGCTCTATCTCTCTTAGGTAGTTGCATTCTCCGCAGGTTTGCATCTGAAACGCAAACCACCAAAGTCTGACGTATAGGTGCAATCTCTGACATGAAGATCACGCCACTCCTTCGCTTCCATATTTGCCAACAGCAAGTGCTATGAAGGTGCTGAAATGTTTTGAGGGGATTGTAGGCAGTGATGTCAGGTCAATGTGTCGCTGGCTGGAGGCAGGTTGAATCCGAGTTTGGCCAAGAAAACTCTAGCAAATAGGCATCCTGCAATTATATGGTCTACAGTTTTGTCATCCGAACTCCGTTTTGGACGATCCATTCAGCCATGCGAAGCTAACGAGGAGATCTACAAGACCACCAAATAAACATGGTCCCATTTGTCCCAGCTTTGGGCGCGGCCGGGACCACCTTTGGTCAATCGGTACATTAGACCGAGGGGAGGGCATTGCGGTGGGGGAGCGCCAGATTCAGTGTCCTTAGACACCAGTGGAGGTTAGTTTGGGCATTTAGCAGGGGGTTATTCCAATGCCCCCTCTCCCACCTATAAATAAATAGAGGGCTCTTCACCCTCTCATTTCATCAACACACAAAGGGAGAAAGAGCACCAAACAAGATGAACACACCAAAGGGATATGCCCTAGTAGCTAGCTAGAGTAAGAAAGTGAGATGTGAGGGTGAGAGCGGGGAGCAATGCACTTCAATCTCACTCAATCTCACAAGAATGTCACTATGATGCAAGGAGATGAGTGTGGAGGAGTCTCGCTAGCTCAAAGGATGCAAAAGTGTGTTAGAATGGGCAAGAGATAGTCTCATAGCAGGCCAAGGGGGTATTTATAACCTCCACCTCGAAATCCAACCGTTACTCATCAATACAGCTCAGCACGGGGGCGTCGGACGCGTCCGGAGCCAAGCTCCGGATGCCCGACTCGGCGTCCGCCCCGTTCATTTTCCGCGCAGGAAATCTCCGATTTAAACAGGCCGTTGTCGCCACCATCGGACGCGTCCGAGGCAGAGCACCGGATACTCAACCCAGCGCCCGACGCGTGCAAAACAGCGCAGCCCCGAACTCGACCGTTGGAGGCTCCCGATGCGACCAACCAGCATCCGACGGCCTGCGTCCGGAGGTTGGCCCCGAGTGCGGACCTCTCTGAGTAGCGTCCGACGTGACCAACCAGCGTCCGACGGCCTGCGTCCGGAGGTCGGCCCCGAGCACGGACCTCTCTAAGTAGCGTTCGATGCTCAGCGGATCGTCCGACGCTAAACCCATCCAGGGTCCGTCGCGTTAAGCCAAAACGTGCCCATCTCTTGTCAGCTTCAGATGCTGGCGTCATGCGTCTGGCGTTCACCTCCGGACGCGTCCGACACCAGCGCCGGCTCAGCATTCCGTACCACCACGGTCCGGACGTGGGGCCAGCGTCCGACGCTCGGCACCCCAGCATCCGGAGCAGCGTCCGACGCGTGTAAAACACAGTTTTACACCGTTGTCCACGCTTCCTTTTCTCCAACAAATTTGCCTCCGGCGCAATAGAAAATAGACAATTCAATTTCTCAAAAGCAATACTCAAACCCATCGCAACTCGGCAATCTCCACCGCCTTTGCAAAAGTGCCAACACCACCAAGTGTACATCACCATGTGCATATGTGTTAGCATGTTACTCAATCATTTTCAAAGGCAATATGTTAGTGCTCTAGACTAAAATGCACATGCTCAAGTATATGAATCTAGAGGCACTTCGTCAACAAGTTAACCGTGATTTCCCCTCTTCATAGTACGGCTACTTATCCTAAATGTGATCACACTCTCTATAGTGTCTCGATCACCAAACTGAAAAGCCCTATCAAGATATACCTTTGCCTTGATCTCCATGGGCTCTCCTCGATCTCTCGGAGCTCGATCATGACACCATGTCCATCACCATGATCTTGTGGTCATCTCCCTGCCACCATGCTCCTTTATCACATGTGTTGCTAATATATTCTACATACACTTAGTGAAACCATTAGCAACTAGGTGTGTCATCAATTAGCCAAAACCAAACTAGAGCTTTCACTAAGCCATATCGTTCTGCTTGTTTTGTTTTGCCCATACTGTTCTGTCATTTTTGTTTGGCCCATTTGATGCTTGTGTTACTGTCATGGCCATTTGTGGCTTTGATATCTTATCCACAACTGGTACAAGTTCTTGGTTTATTCAATTAAATCTGAGACCTGTTATTTTGATATATCCATTTCATGCTTGTCTTAGTTTCATGTCCATTTGTATCTTGGATTACTTGTATGCAACTACTAAAATTTTCTAGTTCAGTACAATTAAATCTGAGGCTTGTAGCTATACAACCATGACCTTTGGAAATGAAACTGAGTCTAACAGTGCTATATTCATACAAGTGTATGAAGGTAGTATTGTTGGGTTTTGTTTTATTTGCAAAGGTCATTTTGTCTGGCCAATGATGAGAAAACTTTAACATATTTAGTTCAGTACATATTGACTGAGGCCACACCTTTTCTGTCTTAGCCAATGATGTCAAAATAATTTGATGAGGAGGATTTTTTTTACTACAACCTTCATGTTACCTGGCTAATGATGATAATATCTTTTGTTGCCTGCCCTTGCTCTTCATGGTTTTTTTTGTTTCTCTTGCTGATCTATTTTTTGTTTAAAATGGCAGCGACCAATGACTCTGATCAATGATTTATTTTTGCATATAATACTTCTAAGGACAGGTTTTTTTATGAGCCTCTGGGTGACTGTGCAATGCACATTGCAGTCGAGGCCATGTTCTAGGTAAAGGTCATGTGACATCTTTCTGTTTGATTGTCATACTGAGCAGGTTAACGATCATGTGCATTTCTAACTACCTTTTACATGACTTGTGATAGATGGCTGTCAATTGTGGTTCTGGTTGGTTAGTTGCTGCTTTAGCAATTTTTCCTGGTAGTGCATCTCTTGCACTTGTTGTTGTTGATGCTCCTGCTCCAGCACCTGGCACTGCTGCACCACCAGCAGCTGTTGTTGTGCCTTCTGTTGAAGCTCCACCTGCAGCTGTTGTCCTTGCAGTAGCTCCTGAACTTGGTGCTGTTCAAGGAAGGCCAAGGCCTCCAATGAAGTGGACAAACACCACTTCTGGGTTTGTCCCAAGGAGGCTCTGCAGCTGATTGAGAGTGGGGCTAGGGCTGACAAGGGGTTCAAGGAGAAAGAGGTGAACTAGGTTGCCAAGCTGTTGAGGGAGTTCAGTGGGATGGAGGCCACTGCAACCCAGGTGTACAACCACCTGAGGAAGTCAAGGCAGAGGTGGAAAAAATCTCAAAGCATGACTCTTAGTGGTGCCTTGTGGGATGGCTGTGTCAAGGCAATAATGCTAGACCCTGAGCACTATGAAGGCCACATCAAGGTATTCAATTTTGTAACTGCATTGTTTTACTATGTCCATAGAATTGTTTCAAGGATAACTGCATTGTCTAACTACATTGTGTTCTTTGTTTGCAGGACCACCCAAAGGACGATGAGTTCCTTAACACTCCCATCAAGTTCTTTGATGAGATACAAACCATCTTTGGCAGTGGCATGGCAACTAGTAAGTTTGCCATGGGTAGCAATGAGGTCTTAGGGACTAACAAGTACATGGATGGCAATGGTCTTGGCATGATGGAAGGGCCCAATGGAAAGCCCATGGGTGACTAGAAGCAGTGCAGCCAGGCTACAGATCTGGTGACTAATAACTATTGATAGGGATAGGAAGAGGAAGAAGTCATGCTTTTTAGAGGAGGAGGTGCTGCTCATGACCAACATGACTGATGCAGTCAACATGAGGCCCGAGGGAGACATCCATACCTAAGCAACTCCATAGCCTGGCTAGGTTGATGGCTTAGGTTGGATGGCTCACATGGTTCCATGTCTGCTGTGATCTTGCTTCTATCTCTTGGTTTTTTTGCCATACTCATGTGCCACCAATGAATGTTGTGAGGATTCATGATCAAAAGACCATCAGTCTGAGGCCAAATGATGGTGAACACTACTGGGGTATGTTTGCTTGGATCTATTCACTTTGACAACTTTGCCTGCATTTCTATTGTTTGTGGCCAATGATGACAACTGTTAGGAGGTGGCTATAATGTTGTTGAGATTGGATGTCTCATGTTTCCATGCTTACTTTGTTCTAGCATTTTTCTCAAGGCTGTCATCAAACCATGACTCACATCCATGCCCAAGCAACTGTCTCCTTGACTTGATGGCTTGGTATGGATGTGGGTCACGGTTCCATGGTTGTCTTGAACAATTTGGAATTGCCCTTGTATGCATTGT
This sequence comes from Panicum virgatum, assembly GCF_016808335.1. NCBI lineage: Eukaryota > Viridiplantae > Streptophyta > Magnoliopsida > Poales > Poaceae > Panicum > Panicum virgatum. The sequence continues at coordinate 805,952 of NC_053142.1, read as the reverse complement.
ACTCAATCAGTGCCACCAATGATACTTTGGGTGAAGAAAAATTACATGATCCTTGAGTTAGAGGCCAAAACATCATCATTTCATTTAGAATACATGTAATTGGTTACTCAAAGTGTTGTCATATGGATGTACTCGAGTAAATTGTGTTTGAGTTAATGGCCTTAAATGTGGCCTCAGACTACTTTGCCATGGTATATTTTTGAAATGTTGAAGAACCTGTTCATTTGCTCATTTCTGTGCTCAAATGTGGCCTCCATGGCTGTTGCTGATGCAGCTGGTTCGTGCAGGCAAATAAACACCGTCCCAACCTGGTGGTTGGGAAGGTAGTTGGGCCGCCTGCCACCCCGTGCAGGCAAACAAACACACGGCCCGCAGCCGGCTAGACCGCCAGACCGAGCTGGGAAGGAAAACAAACAAGGTGCCTTGCATCAGCTGGACCTGACCGTTGCCGGCCTGGCTGGGGGGCACGGGCCAGGCTCAACTCGCCTAGGCAAACAAACACGCCCAATATAGACCGTGTTCTTACAAAGAATTCTTATTGGCTATATATATCATTCACCTCTCTCTACTCAGTCCTTCAGCAGGGCACGACCACACACTTAGGCCTTCTTTGGAACAAAGTATTTACAAAATATAGGAACGAGGAGTATTTGTATAATATGTATACATATATGTTCTTTTATTGTATCAGATCTGGTAAAAAATTGGCAAGCTAATAGAGGAAAAACTAATAAAATGTTTAATTACATTGTAGAGGAATAAACAATGAAACAAATAGCATATGTAGATGACTTGTATGTTAATCGATTAAATATTTCACATGATGGAGTTGACATGGATATTTTTTAATTAATAAGAGATGACATGGGTTTAGTGAAGAATGATGTGAACACCTTGCATGAAGAGATAAAACATTTAGTGTCACTTATTAGTGGAGAATGATGTGGACATCTTACATGAAGAGAGAAATCCTCTAGTGGAGCACTACAAGAAATTTGGCTTTACGTGCGGTTTTGATTTAGCCACGAACAAGCGAAAACGCGTCACGGTTAACTATCGATGACGGTCCAAAGAAACATCACCTATCCCGTGTCATACATTTTTTGTATCGAAATAGAACATCGCGGGTTGAGGTTTAACTTTATAAGAATTATAGATAGGAACACATAGGAAGAAATGCACTAACACTTGAAATCCTACATGAATAAAATATGTATTTGGACATAATGTAGGAAAACCGTAGGAAACAACAAGAGGTTGGAGCTCATGTTTAGTTTCCTTCAAAATTCCATAGGAATGACGCACAATGCATAGGAATTCCAGAGGAATTGGTAGAAAATATTTTCTAAAGGGCATCATAGGGTCTTTTCTATAGGATTTGTAGCCTTCAAAATTGCTATATTGTTTATCCTCCAATCCAGAGGAACCCTTAGAATTATAGAACAAGACCAAAACAGCATGCATCTTACTGCGATATATATAGAACACATGGAATCCGTTGTAATTGTTGTAGTATATAATATGTACTGTTGTGAACCTTGTATGGGAACTGAATACGTACAAAAATAGAGAGAACGGACACAAATAGATGGATGAGATTACTGACCCGGCTGCTTGTATCACGGTAATTGACCCCAGACTGGACGTAGCCACCAAGAAGAATCACCGTGGACCACAAGAGAGCCAGGAGCCCTGAGGCCATGACAGCCCGCGAAACGTACGCCCAAAGGTGTGCGTACATCACAGCGTGATCGTAGGCTCGAGCGTGGGCGTACGCCGCCTGAACCTCATTGTACACCGCCAGACGCTCCTGGTTGCCGGATCCACCACCGTTACTCCCATCTCCTTCGACACTATCAGCCATCATCCCACTTAGGCTAGCTGCTATTGAACGGCGGAAGCCTGGCGAGCTTGCGCGCTTGGAACTGATCAACTGAAGGACTCGTTGCTTCGTGCTGCTAGATGCAACGAAGCTTCAGGGGTGAAGATTTATTGTCGATTATTTGGTGGATTTAAAAGGGATTTGAGAGTTAAGGCCGAGCAGAGAATACCACCATGATCAGATCACTACTACAGACTACATCATCGCAAACGCCCCATCGCCGCCGGTTTGTTTCGAACCGGCGGTGATAGTCTATCACCGCCGGTTCCAAATGGACTCGGCGGTGATATATTAGCATCACCGCTGGGTTGTAATATGACCCGGCGGTGATGTGTTCTCCACCTATTTTAATTTTTCTCTTCCTCTCTTTCACTCATCTCCCTTCTCCTCCCCTCTCCCACAGCGCACGCCGCCCCTCTCCCTTCATTCCTTCTCCTCCCTCTCATTCCCCATCTCCTCCCATCTCCCCTCCTCTCCCTTCTCTCCCCAGTGGCGGGGAGATCCACGCGCGGCCACCCGGCCGCCGCGGGAGCTCGACCACGGGCCGGCGTGGGAGCTTGGTGCGGGACATCCACACGCGGGAGCTCGACCACGGCCATCGCAGGAGCTCGACTATGGCCGGCGCAGGAGCTCGGCGCGGCCGCGACTGCGGGGGCCGGCGCACGGGCCGTTCCCCGCCGACCCTTCCCCTTCCCTCTCTGCTCCTTTCCCCTGCTAGCTCCAACGCTGGCTCCCCTCCGTCCCTTCCCGCTGCTTCCCCTAGCTCTCTTACCCTACAGATCCGCAACGGCGGTGGGAACGGCAAGCTCGCGGCGAGCGTGGCGGCGTCGGGAGCGGCGAGATCCGGCGCGGTGCCATGCGAATCGACCTCTGTGAGGTGCGGTGCCCCTCCCCTCCCCTCCTCACGACTGTCCATAACCTCGCCTCCCCTCTCTTCCCCTGCATGTAGGGACTAGCCGCGGCCGCCCTGGCCTTGCCCTTCTCTGCTGGGGCCGGCTGCTGCAGCGCAGGAAGCGGCGAGCGCGCAGCGGCGGCGGCAGCAGCGAGCTCGCAGCGAGGGCGGCGGCGGCGGGAGCGGCAAGCGCGGTGCTGCGACGGCGGCAGCAGCAGCATGGCGAGCAGCGAGCGGCAGCGACGCGGCGGGGCGAGTGGCAGCAGCAGCAGCAACAGCCCAACTATGCCACTACCCAACTATAGCGCTTCGTGCTTTGTTGTTGCTTGGATATTGTCATTGTAATATATTTTGTAATTTGATTATATTATATTACAATGCCATCTTGATTCTATTATATTTTGGAATATGTGGTGCACCAAATTCTCCTTTGCAACACATACATATTACATTTGTGACTCCAATAACTATTTTTGACTATGTTGGTGCACCCAAACCCCCTATTTTGCACCAACATATATGTTATATTTGTAATTTTATAATAGAATCGGGGTATTTTGGTGCACCTAAAACACATTTTTGCACCACATACAAGTTAAACTACTAGTAACTTAGTTGCAGTTTAACTAAGACATGAATATCATTAAAGATTATTCATCTTTAATGGATTAAAAATTTGCAATATACATATCTTGATTATTTTGATTAATTAACACAAGGTAATGGGGACTATGACATAGGCTACATTTAATTTCTTGTGACTTATCCTGCCTTGAGACCGTGCTATAGCAGTGATCTAATCATCTGTTACTAAGAGGTCTACATCTTGTTTCTCTGAACTTGATGAGTACCTACGATGTGTTTTTAATCAAAATAAAGGTTTTGGATTGTTCTTTGTCATCATATTTTTTTTATTTTACACAAGGTAGTAGAGTCCTAAGCAAAGGCTGCATTTAATTCCTTGTGAATTATTCTGCCCAAAGACCATTCTTCGGCAGCAATTTACATTGCCTACTATAAAGATCTACTCTATGTTTCTGACATAGAGATTATTTGTATTGTGTATCAATAAAATCTATGATGATTCGTTGTATGGTATACACATTTATATGGTTACCGATAATGATCCAAAATTATGATAAGATATACAATTATAAAATATTGCATTTGATATTAAAACATCATCATAGTGATTTGAGTTTACCTTAGGTGTAAATTCATTAAATCAATGGATTGTCACATGTTTTGGATATTGACTTCAGAGGAGTCTATTGAACTCACTCTTGATGGCATTAGTATCCCACATAAACAATGGACTTTAATATTGGTTTCATCCCATAAACTAATAAAAGAGTTTAATGACCCTTGATTGGGGTTGTTTATTATAGATAACAAAAAATGTGTCTTGCTATTGTTAAGGCACTACATCCATAAAGATTATCGATAAGAATATCTTATGGAAGGAATAATTTATCTATATTAAATATTAATAAGGGATAAAATAGGAGCTAGGACATAAGATTTGAAAGGTTTTCAATCTTAAATTTTAAGCTCTCTAGAAATTTGATTGTTTTTGCTAGATCTTCTAAGATCGCATAACAAAGACTTCCATTTCTATCATAAGAGAACATAAATTCATGGACAACAAGATCATCGAACATAATTCGAATGACTTATTTTGATATTTGAGAATAATCTCATGGTCCATTGATATTATTTAGTCCATCAAAATAAGTTGTAACATTTATTGTCAATGCATAACTACTGTGAGTATCATATTGATGAATTTGATACTCGACAATACTTATGGATTTTTCTATATATTACACAAAAATTCCATTGAATTCTTGCCATATATAGATTGTACGGGAATCACTCCAATTTGGAATGATTTGTGTCTAGTGGATAATTTGTACCACAAAATTTATAATTATGGAAGCAAAATATTCTTGGTTCTTATGTCAAGAAGAGGGAATAATTTTTGCTATTGCTGATGCGATGCAATGATAGTTTGGTCGACTCTTCTCCACTATCATTCTTCCTAAGGATATGAGTAAACAATTGATGACGTTTAATTATGTCCTAATTCAACTCATATTTTATTAAAGTATAGAGATATCCACATGTGTTTTTAGGAAAACACAAAAAGATAACTTTGGATATGGCATATAAGTAATGAGATAGATCTCATTTTTGTCGTATTATGCATACCACCATCCCGTACACCATGTTGCGTATCCAAAATTTTCACACGGTTGATCTATTCAATTTGAAATGATCAACTTGGGCATCCAAAGTGATGCGTGAGAAATTAGTGGCAATTCATTTGGTCCTGACTTTCCCAAAGTGTGGATACGATAAGTACCATAGGGAAACAGATTTTAAGACCCTCTTATCTTAAAATCAGATTGACTTTATTAGATTCCTTGATCATATTAAAAAAAATATATGTATGGGTCCGATACAAAGATTGTATGGACAGTTCAGGTATTTTATAGTTGTATAGATACATCTATGAGATGATCTAGAGTGTGTAAAATTTACACACTCAACCATGCATTTGGTAGATAATGGTTCTAGTTATGAGCATTATCCTGAACATTCCTAAACCCTTATACCTTCAATGACGATTGCTTGGTATCACAAGAGTTTAGTTACATATCCAAAAGCATAAATTTGAATTTATAAGTATAACATTAAAGTCATAACAGGATCATCATTATTGGATTGCTATCATCAACTTCGTATTGAAGTCAGGTAGGTTTACACACTTCTGACTTATGATTAATTGCATATAGTACGTGGAAATACATGAAGATTTCCTATTTGCGTAAGATTGAGTTACGTTTATATGTACCACTCTCACCACCGCAGCATACATTGATGGGTTCGCACAGGAAATTGGGGATCATCTAAGATTTCAAATCTCCGTCGATTGTTCAGTATGTAGATCTCTTAGAGAGGATCTATTTACAACATGTATGCTGGATTTTAGTATAAATGAGCTTTTTCAGTCATTAGGGGGAGATTAGAAGTACCATATATAATGCTCGGAAAACATTTGAATGCATAAAACATTTCAAGCTCAGGATCACTTACTAAATTAACTGAACTTTGAGTTCAAAGATTTGCTTAGTATTGCAAATAAACTGCTACATGCATTTACTAATCATTAATCTAATGCAAGTATGTGCCAGAAAGAGTAGTGGTACTAAGTAAAACCACTCAACTCCCAATTGTAAATAAGAGGGGGAACAATATGGCCATAAAGCAGGATTATTAATGCTAGCAATAGAAGACTTTTCTTCTAAAGTAGTAAATGCAACTCAACCTTTGGTTGAAAGATACCTAGAGGACATTTTATGTCATGTGGATATTTATAATCCACAACCCAGCTTAGAGGTGCACAAAATACTGATGCTGGGATATCGGAAAGCCCTGACTCTCGTTTAAGGAAGTCACGATGAGTCATTCAGGGTCCATTTTTGAGTTTTGATAACTGGAGAATTATATCATATAAATGTTACATGAGTCGACTCATACTTCTCTGAATAAATTGTATACATTATTCAAAGTTATCCAGTTAATAACACCATGCCAGAGTGTTTTGTCACTCTTACTGGAACTTGTTGAGTAAAGTTATACATACAGAGATAGTCTTGCTCACCAGAAGAGAGGTATTTTTGGTAAGCCAATACCTAGATGTACCTTTACTGTGGGTACAAAAGTGTTTTCATCCTAGAATGGATTGAGAACAATGAGGTGGTGAGATTAAAGCAAGACTAGTAGCACAAGTTGTTTACGCAAAGCCCAGAGCATTCATTTCAATGCAGGTTATTCTCCATTGTAAGTTATAAATTTCCGATACTACCTTTTGACTGGCAGTACAAAAGCATCTATCTTTGCAGATGATAGATGTAGTGATTTACATATGATCACTTGATTTGGTATATTGTGAAACTTCCAGGAAGGAGTTTACATATCCAATACTTACTTATATATAAAATCGCAACAAATACCATGTATTTCTTAAGTCAATATATGACTTAAGGCAGTTAAGTTGATTTTGGTACAATCGACTTTGTATGTATTCCTTATATTGAAGGATACAAGATTGATTACACGTGGTATTCATTTCGGAATTCTTAAATTGGATTTCCTAGTATTATATGATTGTCAGTAATCTTGACATCATTGATAATGAACACTTGTCAAGAGCATGTTGTAAACTAAAGACGGAGTTTAGAGATAGAAGATAATAGTCTAAACCAAAATTTTATTTTGTGTTTAGGATCCAAGTATCTTCTCCCAGATTTTTGTAGTAAAGCTACCTATATCCACATCATATTGAGTGATTCAATATGAAAGGGAATCCTATGGTAGTTCTACCTTATGATAGAGAAAGACATGAGGGGAGATTGTTTTATGCCATAGTGATTGAATTAACATAACGAGACATGCGGTCCATTATTCCTGTGCTATTTATGTGCTAATACATATATTGCAAAAGTTTCTGGCCTGGTATTGTCTTTGCAATAATTTGCTATCTAATAGTAGCACTATTCCTACCTAAGGTTGGTAGATTGAAATTAAGAATATCTTTGATATCTTAAAATAGCATATATGGACTTGGTATAATCCATGATCCGATTACGTGGATATCATGATTCTGGTTATCTATAAGATCCCCAAATTTCAGATAATTAAAATAAGCTTTACAGGAATATGAAAAGACCATTCTGCAATAGTCTTTAAGTAGACATTTAATGGTTAATTTCACTAATCATTCTGATATTGCATTGTACAAGGCTACACATGAATGTGTATAGCTTGACAGAATGATATGTCACATACTGAAGTTATGTGGTTCTGATTCTATTGAATCAAAGGTTATTATTTATAAAGGTAATGCAGCTTGTGTTGTTTAGATGGAGACAAGTTATACTTAATGCAATATTTTGCATTAAGATGGTTCTGTTTCATAGGTCATATGGGCATATGAACATTTGCAAACTAAGTACTTGTGATAATCTCGAAGAGATATTCACAAGGTCTACTATACTCCACATTTCATATGTGTAGAATATATTGGTATGAAAGGTTTGCAAGTTTAAGGGGGAGAGTCTCTCGTCTCTTTGATTAATAACTTGTTGAAAACATCATATTGCAATGTTTTCTTTGTATGAGTTTTCCCTTTGGGTTTCTCATATAAAGTTTTTAATGAGATAATATCGACACAAGACTATGTCATATCATCCATTTTTCCCAAAAAGATTTTTGGTGGATGATATTGAGACATATGATACATTGTACTCTTTTCTTTATGTGAGTTTTTCCTTTTTTGAGGTTTCTCATATAAAGTTTTTGATGAGGCAATGTCAACGTAAAGTTATATGCTATGTCATCTAGTTTTCCCCACAAGGATTTTTAGAAGATGATATTTGAAGCATATTGACCATAGGGTCAAAATGTTATTAGACTAAGACTTTGAGTTTATCTCAAGAGTCTACTAACATTGGTAATTGTATATTATAGTGTTTCTTATTATTTTTCCCACTGGGTTTTAAGGAGTTTTGCCTATTATACCGGAATTACTTTGGTTTTTCCCACAGGGTTTTCCAAAGATTCTCCTCACATTATTCCTGAAAGGTTTTTGGGGGAGATATATTGTATTGCATCTCCTGATTTTTTCCATAGGGTTTTCAAGGAGTTATTCGATTGATTACAAGACCAAAAGAAGATCAAATTTGTAACACCCGGTTTATAAAAGGACATAAACCGAGCAATCATATACGTGCCAGGATCAAGTCACATGTATATACAACAGAATGAACAGTATATCACAGCACATATCGCGTAAAAAGATATAATAAAGCGAATATGAATGTTATTTATTACATTAATGACAAAATGTCTGATACAGCGGAAGCGAAGTACAAATACGATAAAACTCTCCGAAGTTGAGCGAGGCGCCACAGGGACGTCGACTGGGAGACGAACGCCTAGAAGTCCTCGTAGTCCTGGTAGCGCTGAGCGAACTCCCTCGCGTCGGCAGGAACTGAGCAGCAGTAGCGTAACCAAGAGGGAAAAGTAGAGAAGAGGCAAGAGTGAGTACACAACTTGTACTCAACAAGTATAACACAAACTATGAGGCTCTAGGTTGGCTGACTGACTGCATTAGCTTTTAAGTCTTGGCAAAATTTTATTAAAGCTAATTACTACAAGTTGATGAATTACCATAAACCTAGTTACATAATAATTAATCAAAATTAATCATGATACTACTGAGAACCAAACCGAAACCACCAAGGTAACCCCGAGAGGCACCCCCCTCGTCGGAAGGAGATAACCCCACTAATCAAAAGGAGGATCTGGGCCGCTCATGACCGTGAGCACGGTTAGTATACCAGTTTTATACTCTGCAGAGATTGCACATCTTTACCCACAAGTCGTGAGCTACGCTAGTTGTTCATCACACTTTCTTAGGTGAGATGACTAGCAAACTCACTACGAGGCCGTTACAAAGGACACGTTGGTAAGGTGTAACCGCTAAGGATTCGGGCAATGCAACGATGGTACCCACCTCAAGGGGTACACAGACCAAGCCTCGTAGCATGGACACCATTGAAGCTCGACTCCCCTCTTGCCCCGTCGGTAAGTTACTCCCGAACCAAAATGGCCTAATTAGTAAGCCAAGACCGTCCCATTCCAGTCTTGTGGTAGCGCTGTTGTCCCAGGTTGTCGCTCTATGAACCGGTCCTTATGGAGAGTGGCCAACCAGGCAGTAAGCACCGTGCTGGCCCCCTAAACCATGTTTCTAACAAAACCAATTTTAACGAGACGTGAGCCACTCAAGCCACACAGAGGGCCACTCTCAGAATTAAGTTGCATATACCAATAATCCAATTAATTAAAAAGGACCATTATGTGTTATAGCGCGGCACCTAGCACAACTAACCAAAAATGCAACCCAAAGGATATATATAAAGGATATAAAGTGGCTAGGAAATCCTTATAGGCATACAGTATTAAAATATAGTATAAAAATTGTATTTAAAGTGATAGGTTGTTCATGTTATACTTGCCTTCCTCGTACTGCTCCTGCTGCTACTCAAACTGGTCAGAAGACGGCTGCTCCGGGTACTGGTACTGGGGCTCCTCAGATGGATCAACGTCTACTCACAAACACATGGCCAAAAACAAAGCACAACAATAAGCATACAAGCAAACACTAACAAAAGCTAAGAAACAGTACATCAGTACATAAAAATAGCACACTAAACTAGTCTAAAACTATTTTATGTGTTACAACGATTGCGTGGACATAAAGAACGCCTAAAACGGAGCTAAAACGCAAAATCTAGGCCAAAAACAAGTTCCAGGGACCTATTTGTAAGAAAACTGGAGTTCCAGGGGGTTTCGGGCAAAACCGAGGACTAAGACATAAAATCTGGAAAGGTCCGAGGGCTGACGTGCAAAAAGACCTCATCAGGACGGCGGGTTCTATTTCTAGAAAGCTTGGGGGGGGGGGGTTGTGCAAAAATCTGGGCAGATCTGGAATTAATTTTGAAGGCGCATGGACCGCGAGTTAATTTCGATAAAATACAGGGTCTCTTTTGCAAAGTAGCGGGCGCTGACCAGTACGCTTCTCCTTTTGACTCGGCACGGGTTAACGCGGGCCGTTGGATCAAGATCTGTTGGCTCAGACGCGTTTCGCGCGCGGGGTCGGGGACGTGCTGCCGCCGGCGACCACACTCGCGGCGGCGCGGCTGATGCTCGCCGGAGTTCGGCGGTCTGGGGGCTACAGTGGGTTTTTGGGCCTGCGGTTTGGTGCAAAAGAAGGTGCACGACACGAGTAAACCTCTGGAGGACACGGGATGGCCGTTCGGGGCTCGGCTGTGGCTCGCCGTGGTGAGAGGCGGCCCTGGGTCGCCGGCGAGCCGCGGTCTCGTGGTACCGGCCCCGATTTGGCTTGGGTTTTGGTACTGGAGCAACAACGTGGCACGGAACAACTACCTGGGGGGCTCAGATCGGGACGGAATCGAACGGAGCAGAGCCCCCGCCATGGCACGACGGCGTGGTTAACCTACGACGAGGAAACCTACACGGAACAGAGGGGGAAACATAGGGGAAAAGGGCACGGCGTGTTCCTCACCCCCGCTAGAAGCTGTGGTGGTACGGCGTCGGTGCGGAACGGCGACGCCGAGGCGGAATTCCGGTGGAATCGTGGTGGCGCAGATTCAGCTCGACGGAGTTTGCACGCCAAAATCCTCGTGCGCGCGGGGACGAAATCGTGGAAGGAGAGCTCGATGGAGTCCCTGGCCCCGAGGCGGAGCGGCGGCGTCGGCTCGCGGTGGCGGAGATGCTGCGGAACGCCAGTTGCACGGCGGTGTAGGGGCAGCTTCCGCTCCGAGCTTGAGGGGGTGATGGGGTGGACTAGGGTCCCAGGAGGGTGCGGCGCGGCGTTTAAGAAGGCGAGGGCCCAGGGGAACCTCGGCGTGCGGGCCGGGTGACGTGGCGCAGCGCTGCGGTGCGGTGATTTCGGCGGGGATGAAGGGACTGCGCGGTGGGGTCAGGCTGTCAGCGAGGGAAACTCGGCAACGGCGAGTGCGCGGCGTGCGGGGAGCGGGGCGCTGACGCTTGGGCCCGGCTTGTCGGCCAGAGGGCGCGCGAGCGTGGGAGCGAGCGGGCCGAGTGCGCGCTGAGGGGGAGCGGGGGTGCTGGCGTCGCGCGCAGCAGTTGGGCCTGGGCGCGTGAGGAGAGGGTGCTGGGCCACTGCTAAGGGAAGTGAAGGGGAGTGGGCCGGACTGGGTTTGGGCTGAGCGAGGGGAAAAGGCTGCTGGGCTCCTTCCCCTTTTCTATTTCTATCTCCTATTCCCTTTCAAACTCAACTCAACTATTTGAATTCAAAAACAACTTTGAATTCAAGCACCTATGCACTCAAACCAATAAAACAAATGCATCAGCATGTATGCACAAATAAGTTTTTTAAACTTAGACAAATTTTAATTACTTGTGAAACAAAATTAGATTAAATGTAAGGCTAAACATAATAAACCTTAGAAAATTAAGTAAAGCCAATTAAATTTATTAATAAATGTTGGAATTTAAATTAGGTTGTTACAGACCCTACCCCCTTATAGGAATCTCGTCCCCGAGATTCAGCTGGGCTGGCTAGCAAAGAGATCCGGATATGTCTTCCTCAGCTCATCTTCTCGCTCCCATGTAGCCTCAGCTTCACTGTGAACCCTCTCTGATGTCTCCGGAATTTTCACCGGATGCTCAGTATAAGTCAGATCTTCCTGAACCTCTAATCCATCCAGTGGTGCCTGCTCCTCGGGTACTCGCAGACACTTTTTCAGCTGAGATATATGGAAGACATCGTGAACTCCAGAGAGACTGGTAGGCAACTCCAAGCGATAAGCAACTTCGTCTTTCCTCTCTAGCACCTTGAATGGACCAACATACCGAGGTGCTAACTTCCCCTTGACATTAAACCTGCGGATTCCTCTCATCGGAGACACCTTCAGGTATACATGATCACCAACACTGAAAGTCAAGTCTCTCCGTTTGCCATCTGCATAGCTCTTTTGCCTACTCTGTGCAATCCTCAGATTTTCCCGCACAGCTTGTACCATCTGCTCTGCATCTTCTATAATATCAGGGCCAAAGAGCTGCTTCTCACCAATCTGATCCCAATAGAGAGGAGTCATGCACTTTCTGCCATACAATGCCTCAAAGGGGGACTTCTTCAAACTGGCCTGATAGCTGTTGTTATAGGAGAACTCAGCGTACGACAGGCACTTATCCCAACTAGTACCATACTGAATAGCACAAGCTCTCAGCATATCCTCCAACACTTGGTTAGTTCTCTCTGTCTGCCCATCTGTCTGAGGATGATAGGCCGTACTGAAACGCAGCTTCATATCCAACGAATCATGGAGCTGCTCCCAGAATCGAGAAGTGAACTGAGACCCTCTGTCAGATATAATCTTCTTGGGCACACCGTGCAAGCAGACAATCCGACGCGATATGTGCTGTGATATACTGTTCATTCTGTTGTATATACGTGTGACTTGATCCTGGCACGTATATGATTGCTCGGTTTATGTCCTTTTATAAACTGGGTGTTACAAAATTAATATAAGACCACAAGAAGACAAATTGATCAAGGGCGAGTATTATGAAGGAATTAGGGATTAGTGATAAATTCTGTAATTAAATAATTAATTAGATTAATGACATCATTATGATGTCACTAGGAAGTTACTATTCATGAAGGGGTCATCTTTGACATGTCCCTTGGGCCCTTGTCTCTTGGTCTTGTATATAAACTCAATCAATCAATAGAGAGAACCATCTGTTCACTTTCATTGCACAATACTCTTGACATATAAGATATTCACTTCAATAGTCCACGATCATTTGCAACTAAAGTTCACTAGCATTAAAAATTATGATATCTTAGTCAGTGAGACACAATCATCCATTAATATGCATTTAGTGGTTCACATAGCATGGCACGCTATCAGCAAATCTAGTTTATAACAGTTAACTTCTTCCTAAAAGTTGCACAAATAGTTTAAATTCGTTTTAAATCAGGGTATTTTGCTAGTTTATAATCACATTGCCTCAACGTCGAGCACAACTATACTAGTGCTCTGCATGTGAATCTGAACAGACGACAGAGCGCCTTGAAAGTGATCGAGAAGCCAGTCGGCTGCATGTATGAGAGAAGAACAACTCAGGTCTCCACAACCAGATTTTTAATTCTCCATTATTTGTTATGCGGTTCTCCTAGTGTTTTACTAGTGTAAAATGGTTTGTAATTAATGGTGGAATTCAGACTATATTTCTGTAATATGACTGGGAGGACTGGTTTGAAAACCCGGTGCTAAATGGTGAGGCTGCCTGAAGCTATCATCCGGGACAAGTGTTGTTTTAAATTTGGTTATCGACAATGGTTTTGCTATGGTATCCCCATTACCTTGTGTCGTAGGAAGTAATAGTCCCCATCAATCATAGGAAAATCTGACGGTGATGATGTCAGTTTTGATAGTGATAATGCCGGCAGTAAAGACCAAGTCTATAGTAGTGTCACTAATTATATTTTCATAATAAATTTATTTGACGTCATAAATCAATATGACTCTCTCAATAACTTTGGTCATATTTCAGATGTTTTGTTTCTTCAACAAAGTTGAAACGACCCGTAATTTAAGATGGAGTACTAAGCTTGGTGATGAGCTGGAAACCTGTCTAGTACCTTCCAACTCCATGGACCCCAAGTGCCGTGAGCCGCTCAAGTCAAGTCGACTCTGAGCCCTTGCCGGCAGAGAGAAGAACGCAAATTTACTTCGTTTGGACTTTTGGTGGAATGGTGGTGCACGACACTGCCCGTGTACAGTACATCTACATGACAGGCGAAGTAGTGAGCCACATGCACCGGACCCTCCTATATATTTCTCATATGGGCTCCCCTCCGGGTCATCCTTTGTTGCCGGAAACCCGAAAAAAGATGGCCATTCATCAAACAACGGCTGGCCACAGAATGAAGATCAGGACATATGGAATTATAGTTGGGGCAACAAATTCAGTTCATCAAAGGCATACAAAGTGTTGATGGGGCATCAGCAAGTACATGACGTTTACAAATGGATATGGAAGGGCCTGTGTCAGCCGAAGCCCAAGATATTTTTCTGGCTACTCGTCAGTGATAGATTGAGTACCAGGAACATTCTAAGAAGAAGGTAAATGCATCTGCCCTCATACAATTGTGTCTTGTGTTTGAACAGCCATGAAGAGACACGAAGCCATCTATTCCTGCATTGCCCCTTTGCAAGAGAATGCTGGCAGCATATTCGTATTGATGTTCCACTGGATTCAGACTTCCCAGAGGTGACAGAAATGTTCAAGGGTCAGATTCAGTCAAGATTCTTCATTGCGGCCATCATCCTGATGTGCTGGTCGATCTGGACCTCAAGGAATAAGCTCATCTTCGAAGGAATTCAGCCCTCCCCTGCAGCAGCTAAGGAAATCTTTCAGAAGGAATTGCTCCTGCTTAAGCATAGAGTAAGGGTCAGTCTTAGTTTACAACTGGAACAATGGATTCAAACCTTTATGTAATTTTTTGGCTTTCCCTCTTTTCTTTTTTCCTCTCTTTCAAGGTTCCCTAGTTTCTTTCTTTCTGCTTCTCTGAGCTCGTTGTACTTTGCTGCTATTTTTTTTCAATAATATCTGTAGGGGCTGCGCCCCTCCAGTTCTCTCAAAAAAAAAAAAACGGATGGCACTGCAGCGCCGGGCCGGGATCGAAGTCTAGACGTCTCTCAAGCTTGCCGGAATAGAAAGAAACTGCCAAACAGGCAATGGGGCCAGGGCGTCCAGCGGCGTTGCCTCTCTGGCTGCTCATTTGTGGTCTTGTGCCACTGTGACGTACGACAGAGAGATGGTCGTAGCAGCCAGCAGCACGTGGCCATGGGGCCATCACAATTTGTGAGCGCCCCCACCTCGATCGTGCTCCGTTCCCACAGGCAACGACGACTACTGCATTATCGTTGCTCGGGTCTTGTTTAGTTCCTGAAATTTCTAGCCAGAAAAGTACTATAGTATTTTATTTGTATTTGATAAATATTGTCCAATCATGACTTAACTAAAATCAAAAGATTCGTCTTGTAATTTACAATTAATCTGTATATTTAGTTATTTATTTTACCAATATTTAATGTCTCATGCATACGACACAACATTTGATATGATAGAGAGAGAGTGAAATTTCTGGTCTTTTTAAGGCAACTAAACAAGGCCTTGGTCCTTTGTCACGCCGGCCGAAGGCGCCAATCTTCCGGTCGGACCGGAGTCACGCACAGGCAAGGCAATCCCTTCCGTGTCGAGGGATTCCAGACGAGTGTGGCTGCGCGGCCCAAGACTGACCACTGCCTGCGTGCGACGCAGCCCCTTCTGTGGAGCTTCAGCGAAGGAGGTCGCCGGCGGTAGGGTTCTAGCGGGTCCGGCGGCCTTCGAGGGAGGATTTGGGGGAGGCGGTCACGACAAGGCACTGGTGGCAGTCTAGACGATGCCAAGGGCACGGGGCAGCAGTGGTGCCACTTATTCGTGGAGGGCTGGTTCAACGAGTGGGGGCGGTTTTGTCAAAAAAAAAAAAAATGAGTGTGGGGCGGTTGGTGTGGGCAATGCGGGAAGGCAGTGGGAGCTGCCAGTAATATTCTACATATGTGAGGTTTTTGTCAGAAAAAAGTGTCCTGTGAGACAACAAATATATACCAATATACTTAATTGTGAAAAGTTTCTACCCCTTTCTGTCCGCTCCTGTTCGTCCGTCCCAAATATGTGTCCAGTCACACGGTGAGTTCAAACTATACTGGGCGTGAAGGAAAAAACCAACAAAAATACCTAGAGGGTGGGGATTTGAACTTACAACCATACCACAACAACTTTGTTGATGTGTAACAAAACTTTTTAATATTTACCGTTGATAACACCTTCAAATATTTAAGAGTTAACAAAACAAAAAATAAGACAACAAAAATATAGTATTAAATATATTAGAAGAATGAAAGAATAAAATTAACAAAATATGGTATTGCATATATTAAAACTAGGTGAATATCCCGCGCGTTGCTGCGGGAATTTGTAAAAAATATTTTTTAAGAGAACTTTAGGATGAATGAAATGAACTTTAAAGTATTACCCAATATCATGTTAGCTTTGCAATTTACATTGGTTAAGAGGAAGGGAAAAACTAAGATGTATAGTACATACACATGTTGTATTTGTTGGAAGGAATTTAGTGTCAATGAAAGATCCATCTACGACGAAATGTCATGGAGATTTTGATATCCATTTTTGATGTAGTGAACCTTGACATATATCTCCTTGGGAGAACTGCGGATTAACAAACAGAGTAGGTATGTACGTAAGGGAGGATCCTTTTTGTTTTCTATCTTTGGTTACTCATTCATGACATGCGTGAGTGGAGGAAGGTTGCATGCATGGGTACGATAAAGGACGAGCAAAGTGGGAATTGATGACTGGAACAGCAGGAGCACTACGGTGTGAGGTGGAGGAAAAGTTGATGACATGACGCAACGATATTCTAGAGAATTAGACAGTGGGTCGTAGCTTTATACGAGTTTAGGATAACTTGGTAAAATGAAAAAAAAACTAAGAAAATAAGGTAGTATTGCATATATTAAAATGTGGTATTGTATATATCTATATGATACCCGATAATAAAGAGATAAAATTTCGAACCCACTTTTACAATTTTAGCTTCATCATTTGAAAAACAAACTACTCTAACAGTAGAGCAAAGTGTTGTACGCTAAATTATTGGCCCTTAAAGATTGGAATTGATGGTAATGATATATTTTTGTCCATCACCCGTTGCAACGCACGGGCACTTTTGCTTGTTTATAGAAAGGATTAAGTCCATCTTTGGCTCCTGAACTCTTGGCTTGGTCTAATTTTAACCCCCATCTCCGAAACCGTCTACTCCTGCCACCTAATCTTTCGTTAAGGTACACTTTTGACCCCTGAGCACGTTTTAGGCTGTTTCAGCTCACTTGAACCTGGTTTTAACCCGCCACGAGGGCACTGACTACCACGTCGGAGTCAGGCTTGGTCAAAACAAAAACAGCCAGCCCACCGGCCCATTCACCTCGTCTTCTTTCCCGAACCCTAGCTGGTTTAGTCAAGACTCCATTTCCTCCCCTGTCCGTGCCGCCACCGCCGCCCCCCTGGACCAGGTCGTCTTCCTCACCTCCGTCGCCTGGACCAGATCATCTCCATCCCCCCTGTCTCCATCACCTTCCCTGCCACCGGAGTCGCGCCTGCAGTCATATGGCCTAGGAAGATTGCAACGGAGAAGAAGAAGACAATCAGGTACGGCATAATCATACTTCATGTAATACGGTTGGATCTAGATTAGTTGTTGCCATGTGCGTAGATATGATCTATAGCCCTTAGAGTGTTTTTCTGTTGTAGGAATGGATCCATTGGATTATCTTACTGTTCGATTTCATTTTGGTAGTGACTTTTTCAATGATGGGAATAAGCTTCATTATCTCGGTGGAAATGAGGCGGCTGCATTCATAGATCGTGACAAAATCTCTTTGCCTGAAGTACTGGGACATCTTAGAGACCATTACACTGCAACTGATCCTGTTAATCTACATTGGGTGTTCCCTAGCAAGGAATTACTACATGGGCTCAGAGTTTTAGTAGATGATCAGGCTTGCTTGGAGATGTGTCAATGTATTTTTGATGGAGGGGCAGCAGATATATTTGTCGATCTTATTATAGTCAATGAATCACACAACCAGCGTATTGTTCAATATATGTCATCTCCAGAACAAATTCAGAAGGACGTAGTAGGTTGTACTAAGTATTTGAAATGGGTCAAGGGTGGAAATGAGATTGTTAAGGCAAAGAAGTCGATTATGCAAGAAGTGTCAGTTAATGAATCAGCTCCTCTGCAGGCCGACAACAGTTCTGGTATGGATGCTGATAGTGACCACTCTTACTTGCCTGGTGATGATGAGAGTAGTGAAGATGATGAAGAGGCAGTCCAAATTAGAGCTGATATCAAGGAGTCAAAGAAGAAATTGAATGCGAAAGAATTGGTGGTGGTTGATGAGGAAGGGCATGAAGTCAATGTAGAGAACTTAAAGGCATCCAATCCATGGCCTACTAGTCTGAATGATGAAGGTGATTCCAGTGATGTGAACACTGATGAAGATGATGATTCATATGATGAAACATCTGATGGAAAGGTGTGTAGGAAGGGGAGGATATTCCCAAGATTTGATGGCAGTGCTGCAGTACCAAGTTTCACAGTAGGCATGAAATTTACTGACAAATCAACATTCAGAGAAGCTGTCATCAAGTATGGGCTTGCAGAAAAGAGTTTGCTCATGGCCAAATTTTCCTTGGGTCTTGCATCTGTCTAAGACATCAAAGTCAGAGAGTTGGCAGCTTGCTACATGCAAAGATGTGCACACATGCCCACCAAGGAGGGACAACACTCTAGTGACATCAAGGAGAATAGCAGACAAGTATGAGAAGATGCTTAAGGCTAACCCACAGTGGTCTATTCAGAGTATGAGAGAAACAGTTTAGGAAGAGATGTTTGCATATGTTAGTAATTCAAATATTAAGAGAGCCAAGTCCATTGTTATGCAGAGGATGTATGATGCAACTAAGGGTGTATGCTATGGTGTTTGATTACCAGCTTGAACTGCTTAGAAGCAATCCTGGGAATACTGTTGTTGTTAAGCTAGACCTTGATGAGCCACAACTAACATTTATGAGGTTTTATGTGTGCTTTGATGCTTGTAAGAAGGGTTTCCTTGTTGGATGCAGAAAGGTTATTGGACTTGATGGTTGTTTCTTCAAGGGATTGACTAATGGAAAACTGCTTTGTGCACTTGGTAGAGATGCCAACAACCAGATGTACCCAATAGCCTGGGCAATTGTAGAGAGGGAGACCAAAGAGTCATGGGATTTCTTCTTGTCTTTACTTAGCTCAGATTTGAAATTTGTTGATGGAGAAGGTTGGGTTTTCATATCTGATCAACAGAAGGGCCTCATCAATGCTGTAAATAAGTGGGCACCAAAAGTAGAGCATAGGATGTGTGCTAGGCATATCTATGCTAACTGGAGAAAGAAATTCACCAACAAGAAGAACCAGAAGATGTTTTGGAGGTGTGCAAAGTCCTCATCAATGAATTTGTTCAACCACAACTTGAACAAGCTCAGGGCAAAGACACCACAAGGGGCTAATGCAATTATGAGAATTGATCTTGAGCATTGGAGTAGAACCTAGTTCAAACTTGGGTCATTCTGTGACTCAGCAGACAATAACATGTGTGAGTGCTTCAACCACTGGATCATGAAAGCAAGATTCCTTCCAATCATTAGTATGCTAGAAGGTATAAGGCGCCAAGTCATGGTTAGGATCCAAGAGAATAGGAGCAAAGCAGAAAGGTGGACTGGTCCAATCTGTCCCAACACATACAAGAAGTTGATGATTTACATCTGAAAGCTCTAGTTTGGTTTTGGCTAATTGATGACACACCTAGTTGCTAATGAATTTACTCAGTGTATGTAGAAAACATTAGCAACACATGTGATGGAGCATGGTGATCATGGTGATGGACATAGTGAACCTTGTATCATGACCAAGCTCCGAGAGATCGAGGAGAGCCCATGGTGATCAAGGCAAAGGTATAAGAGATAGGGCTTTTCGGTTTGGTGATCGAGACACCATAGAGAGTGTGATCACATTTAGGATAAGTGCCATAATATGAAGAGGGGAAATCACGGTTAACTTGTCGACGAAGTGCCTCTAGATTCATATACTTGAGCATATGCATGTAGATCTAGAGCACAAACTTAATGTCCTTGAAAATGGTTGAAAAACATGCTAACACACATGCACTAGAGATGTATACACATGGTGCTTAGCACACAAGGAAACATGGTTGAATTTGGATCGACATGAGCTGAATAAAGAGCGTCGAACGCTGGGTCCAGATGCTGGCTGGTGAGCAACGGACGCTGGCCCAGCATCCGGCCCGTTATCGTCGATCAGCGCTGAGATGGCTGGATATTCAACGCATTGGACGCCGAGCGTCGGACGCGTCCGCATAGCGTCGGACGCTTCTCAGAGCGGTCCACGCTCGGGGACGGTCTCCAGACGCTGGGCGCCGGACGCTGGCCTAGAGCGCCAGATGCGTCCGGTGGTCCCAACGGTTGATTTCCAGCTAAGGACGGGACAACGCGTCGAACGATGAACAATGTTCAGCCAGCGTCCGACGATCATCGACGGACGTGTCCGATGGGGCATTTTGAATCTCCCGCGCGATATCAGCACACGCCGGACGCTGGCTGGCGCGTCTGACGCAGGGGGTTGGACGCGTCTAATGACCCCGTGCTAAGATGGGGTGTGGCATAACGTTTAGATTTTGCCCCCACCTCTATATATACTCATGTGGCCGGTTGGAGAGGGATCTCTTGCCCATTCTAGCACACTTGTGCACCCTTTGATCTAGAGAGACTCCCTCACACTCATCTCCTTGCATCATAGTGACATTCTTGTGAGATTGAGTGAGATTGAAGTGCATTGCTTGAGTGTTTGCATCTAGAGGCACTTCATCTTCGAGTTTGCTGCGGATTTCTTGTTACTCTTGGGTGATTCCCGTCACCCTAGATGGCTTGGAGTAGCGGTGGTGTTGAGCTCAAGTTGGTGATTGTTCGAGGCCACACCGAAGATCATTGTGAGGGGTTCTTGAGCCTTCCCCGTGGGAGATCGCAATTGGCTACTCTAGTGGATTGGTCGTGGCTTGGAGGATCCCAATCTTGTGTTGATTGTGCTGCGCCCAAGGAGTGGGTTCAGCTAGGAGACACTGATTTAGCGTGCACATCTCCAAGTGGGTGTATCACCACAACGAGGAGTAGCTTGCCGGGAAGCAAGTGAAACTTGGTAAAAAATCATTGTGTCATCTTGTTTACCGAGGATTTCATCTTGTGATTGTGATTGTTATTGATTGGTTTATCTTCTCTACATCGGCGGTATAACAATTCAATCCCTTCTCCAGCACTTACTTTCATATATATATATATATATATATATATATATATATATATATATATATATATATATATATATATATATATATATCTTGTGTAGTGCTAGTTGCTAGTTTATCTCTTTAGTGATATTTAGTTGTAGTGATCTTGTTCACTAGGAGTAAAGTAGCTTCATAGATTGTGTGTTGTGTTTAGTATTCATAGCCTTCTTGCTAGAATTGTATAGGTGGCTTGCATAGTGTAGTTGAGCTAGTGCTAGAAGAGCTTCGCCATCTTAAGTACTAATCCTTTGTTTAAGTGATTTGCAAGAAATTTTTATTGACTATTCACCCCCCTCTAGCCATTAGGACCTTTCATGTGGTATCGGAGCCTAGGCACCATTTGTGAGAAGGTTTAACCACCTACGGTGAAGAAATGGCTTCATTGAGCTTGCACATCAACAACACCAAGAGAGCTCCACCCTTTGATGGCAATGATTATGCAAAGTGGAAGCTAAAGATGAAGAGTCATCTCAAGTCAATCAATAAGAGGTATGGAATGTGACCGAGCATAAGTTTGAGGTTGCAAGGCCAGAAAATCCAACACCGGTTGAAGAAAAGAAACTCCAAAGCAATGACATCGCCGTGAGTGCATTTCATGAGGATCTTGATGACAAGGCCTTTGAGCTCATCAAGAACTTGGAGGTGGCTCATGATATTTGGGCCAAGCTTGAGGAGGCTTATGAGGGCACCGAAAGTGTCAAGACGGCATGAGCATACATGCTTCAAGAGAAGTTTGCTAGCTTCTCAATGAAAGAAGATGAGAGTGTGCCGGAGATGTTTCATAGGCTTCAAGTGATTGTAAATGAGCTCAAAGCACTTGGTGAAGAAGTCAATGACAATCAATTCTCAACCAAGTTCATGAGGAGTCTTCCCAAGAGATTTGATATGTTGAAGACCGTCATGGTGAAAACAACAATGAAGGACAACCCAATTCCAAATCAAGTCCTTCAAGAAATCATGGCCGATGATGAGGAGAAGATGATGAGAAGGAAGAGTTGGTGAAGAAGAAGAAGAAGAAGGAGAGTGAGAAGAAGGATGATGACAACAAGAAGAGTGTGGCATTCAAGGCCACATCATCCAAGAGCAAGGGCAAGAAGAAGCAAGAATCATCAAGTGAAGAAGATGAACCTAGCTCAAGCAATGATGATGGTGATGATGAGTTGAGTGCTCTCTTTGTCAAGGTGGGCAAGTTATTGAGGAAGAAGAGTGGTGGACACCGTAGAGGAAAGAAGTCCTCATCCTCATTCAAGAAGAGTGAGTGCTCAATGAAGTGCTTTAGATGCCATATCAAGGATCATCTCATTGGCAAGTGTCCATATGATAGTGGTGATGAAGATGCTAACAAGAAGGAAGCCAAGAAGCAAAAGAAGAAACAAGAAAAGAATGAATCTTCCAAGAAGAAGAAGAATGAGTCTCATGTTGCTACATGGGATAGTGATGATTCCTCAAGTGAAGAAGAGGATGACAAGAAGTGCAAGAAAAAGGGCTGTGCTAGCCTTGCTATGCAAGAGAAGATCTCTCTCTTCGACACTCCATCTACATGCTTCATGGCTAAGGCGCTAAGGTACAATCCGATGATGAGGGTGATCATGATGATGATGCTAGTGACCATGATAGTGATAGTGATGATGATAATGGTCCAACTAAAAATGAACTTTATATCATGCTTGAGGATTGTAAAAATGCTTATAAGACCACTAGAAAGGAATGCAAGGAAGTGCTTAAGGAGAAACAAACCCTTGAGCAAAAACTTGATGAGCTTATGGCATCTTATGAGAGTCTAATGGAAGATCATAAGAAACTTCAAAAGTCTCACTCTAAGCTTGAAAAGGCTCATTCCTATCTTAGTGAGAAACTTGATAACATGCCACCTCAAGTAGAAAAGGCTAAAACTTGCAACATAGGCATATCATGTGATATCATTGATGAATCTTTCTATAAGCCTATTGTTGTTGCATCATCTAACCCTTCTTGTAGCACATCTACTTCTAGCTCATCTAGTAGTGATGGACTCACTTGTGATTCCACACTAATGGTTGAGAATGAGAATCTCAAGAAGGAGGTAAAGAAGCTCAATCACACCTTAGCCAAGGCTTATGGTAGTGCGGACCGCTTGCTTATGTGCTTGAGTGGCCAAAGAGCTTATCTCTACAAAGAGGAATTGGGCTATACCCCTAAGAAAGGCAAGGCCGCTTTTGCTCCTCACAAGACTTGTTTTGTGAAGAACAATGGTAGCCATTGCAAAAGTTGCAAGCAAGTTGGTCATGTAGAGCAACAAAGCATGAACAAGAAACCCAAAGCTAATGTATCCTCAATTAAGCTTGATTCTTTCTATGTTCTTACCAAGGGTACTAAGGGTGTTCATGTTAAGTTCCTTGGTGCACCATGGATGACTCCTAAGAAAGCCATTTGGGTGCCAAAGAACTTGGTTACTAACCTTGGAGGACCCAAGTGTAGGTACCTAAAAGAAATTGACCTTGTCTTGTAGGTCAATTATAAAGCCGGAGGGAGGCATTGGGCGCTTGATACTGGGTGCACTCAACACATGACCGGGGATTCTTGTATGTTCAAGTCAATTGATAGAAGTGACAATGGTGGTTTTGATGCTATCACATTTGGCAACTGTAGGAATATGGGGTAGCAAAAACAAAAATTTTCTACCACATAAACCAGGATTACTGCAGTTATAAATCACGGGATTACCACTAGACGCGCGGTTGTGAAACTTCTGTAGCGCGTCGGTGTAGTGCAGATGGAAGCCGGTAGTGCAGTTGCGAGAACCTCCTCACGTACGGCTCGTCCTTGTGCAGCAGATACAGCACCTCCAAGGTATCCACACGTACGGGAAGAAACGTCGCGATTCGGATTGCTAGATCTGCGAGAACGACCTAGGGCCGATGGACGAGGAGGAGGAACAGGGAGCACTACTGTTCACGGTACTATTCATGCGCGTGAATAGTAGCAAGGGTTAGGGTTTTTAGCCGCCCCTCTGTTTATATAGCCCCCTAGGTCGTTTTTAGGTTACTGTTCACGCCTTGGGCCCCACCTTGGGCGCCCTCTTTTGGGCCTGAGGCCCATTAGCGCACCTAAGCCCACTCTAATTCGGATATCATCCTCATCAGGTTTCTTTCCGTTAAGTGTGTGACCCTATAGGCTCATATGCGAATAGACATGGCCCGAGTACTCTTACTCGGTCCAATAGTAGACAGTGGCCTCTAGCAAGACATGTCAACTCCTATACGCACACAAAGGTCATATCAGATGAGCCGCCACAATATTATATACATGCTGTTCCCTTTGCCTCACGATATTTGGTCTAGCTAAAAGCCGACCACTCTTTCTCGATCCTGTGATTCAGAATCCTTGGTTAACTCTTAACCCCAGCATGGCCATGCATTTCCTGATCAAATTCACTCGAGGGGCCCAGAGATATCTCTCTCTAGTAGAGAGGGGCAAATCCCATCTTGACCGACTATGTCTCACAGCATGCTTCTTGACAGACCCGAAAGCCATCTTAATGACTACCCTGTTACGGTGCAGCGTTTGATGGCTCATAAGTAAGTCAGTTCTCATCTTGAGTACATACGACGATCTCAGGTCTTAGGACACAGCATACATATTGTGTAATGAGAAGTCATCATCTCGTGTTGGGTCAGTTCTGTCTCATGTCTCACATGAACCCACATTATTAGTTTGACATCCCCATATCCATGACTTGTGAAACGTAGTCAATCAACTAATACATGTGCTAGTCTAATATTCATGTGTGTCCTCACATGAACTCCGACTAGGAACATTTTAGAATATCCGTACAAGTAAAGAGTTTCACAAATACTTCACATATTCATTAATCAATACAAGTTGTCATCCATGGATATTCAAGGAACACTTTATTAATCATGAATACAAAGAAATATAATTGTCTCTAGGGCATATTTCCAACAGTCTCTCACTTGCACTAGAGTCAATCTAGAATGTATCTAATACCCATTGCTTTTGTGTGCCTCTCATGCTTGGGCTGTGGAAGGGGTTTTGTCAACGGATCTGAAATGTTCAGGTCCGTGTGTATTTTGCATATCTTGATCTCACCACGATCGATGAACTCTCGAATGAGATGAAATCACCGCATAACGTGTTTGCTCTTCTAGTGATTCCTTGGCTCCTTGGATTGCGCAATAGCTCCACTGTTGTCACAGTAGAGATCTAGCGGGCTAAAGGCATAAGGGAACACACCAAGCTCAATAAGGAACTTCTTTATCCAAACACCTTCCTTCGCAGCTTCCAAAGCTGTGATGTACACGGCTTCTGTTGTAGAATCGGCCACCGTCTCCTGCTTGGAACTCTTCCAGCTAACCGCACCACCATTTACTTTGAACACGAAACTGGACTGAGACTTTGAATCATCTTTGTCGGTTTGGAAGCTAGCATCAGTGTAACCGGTTACAACGAGCTCCTCCTCACCTCCATAGACTAGAAACACATCCTTAGTTCTTCTCAAGTACTTGAGGATATTTTTCACAGCTGTCCAATGACTCTCACCTAGATCTGACTGGTATATGCTCGTAACACTTAGAGTATAAGAAACATCTGGGCGTTTACTTATCATTGCATACATGATAGATCCAATTGCCGAGGCATATGGTACTTTGTTCATGCGCTCTCGCTCATCAGTCGTCGTAGGACACTGAGTCTTGCTAAGATGTATGCCATGTGACATAGGCAAGAACCCTTTCTTTGCCTCTTCCATGTTGAACCGCTTCAACACTTTGTCAATGTAAGTATCTTGACTTAATCCTATAAGCCTCTTTAATCTATCTCTATAGATCTTCATGCCCAGTATGTATGCTGCTTCTCCTAAATCCTTCATCGAAAAACTATTTTTTACTAAATTCTTTATGGACTCAAGCATAGGAATATTATTTTCAATCAGTAGTATGTCATCTACATACAGGATTAGAAATGCACCATAGTTCCCACTTTCTTTCTTGTAAACACAAGCTTCTTCTTTGTTATTAATGAAGCCAAAACCTTTGACTACTTCATCAAAATGAATATTCCAACTCCGAGATGCTTGTTTTAATCCATAAATGGATTTTTGAAGCTTGCATATCTTTCCAGCATTGGTCGGATCGACAAAACCCTCGGGCTGCATCAAATACACATCCTCGGTCAAATTTCCATTAAGGAAAGCTGTTTTGAAATCCATCTGCCATATTTCATAATCGAAATATGCAGCAATAGCTAGAATAATCCGAACAGATTTAAGCATCGCTACGGGCGAGAAAGTCTCGTCGTAGTCAACTCCTTGAACTTGTCGAAAACCTTTTGTGACAAGTCGAGTCTTATAGATGTGAACATTTCCATCCATATCTTTCTTCTTTTTATAGATCCATTTGCACTCTATGGTTCTCACACCATCAGGCGGGTCTATCAAGTTCCAAACTTGATTTTCCTTCATGGATTCTATTTCGGATTTCATGGCATCTTGCCATCTCTCAGAGTGAGGGTCTGCCATCGCCTCTGCATATGTCGCAGGCTCATCATTGTTCAACAATAATAATTCCCGCGCTGCGTGGAGCCTTGCTGACCTTCGTGGTTGCGGAGGTGCTTCTGTTGCCATAGGCATCTCAACTTGTTCAGCCACATTAGCGTCACTTGTAGAGTCTTGTCCTATTGGCTCATCTCAAACTTCTTTGAGTTGCACCGTTCTTCCACTTTTCTCTCATTTGAGAAACTCTTTCTCTAGGAAAACTCCATTCCGAGCGACAAACACTTTGCCCTCAGATCGATTGTAGAAGTAATACCCTAAGGTCTCCTTTGGGTATCCCACGAATATGCACTTATCCGATTTGGGTGCAAGCTTGTCAGACTGGAGTCGTTTGACAAATGCTTCACAACCCCAAATTTTTAGAAAAGACAAACTGGGAGATTTGCCAGTCCATATTTCTTATGGTGTCTTGTCTACGGATTTTGACGGCACCCTGTTCAGTGTGAAAGCTGTTGTTTCTAGAGCGTAACCCCAAAATGATAATGGTAGGTCCGACTGTCTCATCATTGATCGAACCATGTCCAACAGAGTTCGATTATGTCGCTCAGACACACCATTTCGCTGAGGTGTTCCAGGCGGCGTAAGTTGTGGAACAATTCCGCAACTCTTTAGATGACTGCTAAACTCGTGGCTCAGATATTCGCCTCCACAATCAGATCGTAAAGCTTTAATTTTCTTGCCACACTGATTTTCAACTTCACTTTGAAATTCTTTGAACTTTTCAAAAGTTTCAGACTTATGCTTCATCAAGTAGACATAACCATATCTACTCAAGTCATCAGTAAAAGTTATGAAGTATTGGAATCCACCTCTAGCAGTCGAGCTCATTGGTCCACATACATCAGTATGTATGAGTTCCAGTAAGTCCGATGCTCTCTATGGAAAACCAAATGGCGTCTTGGCCATCTTGCCTAGCAAACAAGCTTCGCTTGTCTCATATGACTCAAAATCAAACAAAGTTAGAAGTCCATCCGAATGGAGCTTCTTTATGCGTTTCTCGCTTATATGACCGAGATGACAATGCCACATGTTGGTAGGATTCAAATCAGCAAGCCGAGGCCTTTTAGCATTAATATTACAGATAGGTGAATCATTAATATTTAAAACAAATAGCCCATTCACAATGGACGCAAAAGCCACAAACATATTATTCTTAGAGATAGCACAACCATTGTTTTAACTCGCAAAAGAATAAGCATTCTTCATCAAACATGAAGGAGACAAAATGTTTTGACTCAAACTAGGAACAAAATAACAATTACTAAGCTCCAAGACAAATCCTGACGGTAGGTGAAGTTGCATCGTCCCGACGGCCACAGCAGCAACTCTTGCATTATTGCCGACGCGAAAGTCAACTTCTCCTCTTCCAATGCTTCTACTCTTTGTTAGTCCCTACATCGAATTGCATATGTGAGCAACCGATCCGGTATCAAATACAGAAAAATTAACACAAGAGTCAGCGAGAAATATTTCTGTAATATGAATAACAAGCGTACCTGAGGTGGAAGAACGGTTCTTCAACGAGGCAAGGTACAGCTTGCAATTCTTCTTCTAGTGACCCTTCTCGTGACAATGAAAGCACTCATTATCTGCAGCTGGTCCAGGTTTAGCCTTGGGTGGAGGATATGGCTTAGGGTTTGCAACCTTAGCCTTGCCATTTTTCTTCCAAGAAGAACCTTTCTTCTTGAAAGCAGGCTTGTTCTGGACAGCCATCACATGGCCGCCGCTTGTGCTCTTCTTGATGTCACTCTCTGTTGTCTTGAGCATGCCACACAGTTCAGTCAGGCCCTTTTCAGCCCCATGCATATGGTAGTTCGAGATGAAGTTCCCATAGCTTGGCGGTAAAGAGGCGAGAATAAAATCAGTGGCCAACTCTTGTCCAAGTGGGAAGCCCAGCTTCTCCAACCTCTGTGTGTAACCAACCATCTTGATTACATGCGGACCCACTACAGCGCCTTCGGCCAGCTTGCTCTCGACAAAGGCCTTGGACACATTGAACCTTTCAGTCCTGGCCTGAGTTTGAAACATGTCCTGAAGCACCACGATCATATCGTGTGCCTCATGGTTTGTCTCGAACTGCATCTATATGTCAGGTTCCATGCAAGCGAGCATAAGGCAGCTTACTTCAAGGTTGTTGTCACAAGCCTTTCTGTAAGCAGTCTTTTCCTCAACAGGTGCATCATCAGCTGGCTCTTCTGGTAATGGGGTATCCAGAACATCTTCCTTTTTCTCTGCCCTGAGAACAATTCTCAAGTTGCGGATCCAATCCGCATAGTTAGTCTCATTCAGTTTGTCCTTCTCAAGGACCGAACGCAATGAAAAAGATTGAGTGTTGTTGCGGACCATGATCTACAACAAAATAATAATATAAAATACTAAGACAAACGTATTCATGATGGAGTAAATGACATTAAACATTTAACAGAATTTACTCCCACTAAAATCAATATCCCTCTTTTGATTCTTAGTGATTCAAGACCTACAACTATCAAGTAAACTAGTGAGCTTTAGCATCACCGCTAGAAGACAAGATAGATTGGTAAGCAACTCATTGCTAATCATATCTCATATGACTCTTGTTGTTGGGTGACATCTCTATGTCTTGGCTCCCAACCTTTATGCCCCAAGGTCCTTAACTGTTAAGATAACCTTGTCAAGCTGACCAACCCTTATGCGTGTAAGTATCCAATACGAACTTGTCTAGTCAAGGAAAATTGATGGTGCCCTAATTTCATAGACCCACTACCAGTCGTACATGACTTGGGACATTGCAAGATTTAGTTGGTAGGGCATGATAACTTAAAATTTGTGAGGGATCGGTCGTTCTACTTCTATCGTATGCTGAAAACTCATTATCGCATATTGAAGTAAAACGATAAGAACGGCAAGCACATAGTTGTGAATCAGTACAGCCAATGTTCTTATGATGATCTCTATCTCCATAGAACCTGTTCACCATGTTGATCTCTATCTCCATGTTTCATGTGCACCATCCTCCATGTGATGAAGCCTCCAAGAAATAGAACTCGCTATTACACCTAATGGCTAGTAAATAAAATTACATTCACGACTTGGATCATCACAGGTTGGCACGCAGGCCATTACATCAAATGCAACAATTCATATGGCTCCAGCCGAATTGTCATAATCACGATACGCTGGTCATGGAACAATTACACACATGCATCACATACACATAGGGGTCATACCGATCACAAAACCTGCAAAACAGAGTTATGCGATTTCGACGTCCGAATTTAAATTGCCGAAAACCCTATCTTCCTGGCCGAATTTCGCAAATCTAAATTTCGCAAAAACAGAACGGCTGTTCAAAACCAAGTCTAGCTTTTTCTGTAGATACAAATCGATATAAAATTCGTCTCAATCCGAGTTCGTATGCAAAAGTTATGATTGTTTTACAGTAGAACACGCTTTTGCAACAAAACAGAATTAGCAGTAGATCCAATCTACTACCCTATGCATCTCATGCATCTGGCTTATGCCCTAAGTTT
This sequence comes from Panicum virgatum, assembly GCF_016808335.1. NCBI lineage: Eukaryota > Viridiplantae > Streptophyta > Magnoliopsida > Poales > Poaceae > Panicum > Panicum virgatum. The sequence continues at coordinate 775,471 of NC_053142.1, read as the reverse complement.
TGATTCGACCAATTACATTGATCTCCAACCTCCGCGACCGGGTTTATGTGCATCACTTAACTCCGATGGCGGAAAATCGACCGGTAGGAGTATGTCGTTGCACAACCTTCGCAGCAAGTCTACGAAACTAGGTCATAGATCGATCTGCAACTACGCATATCTCCATATGCACATATCCGAATCTATAATGACACAACACTGGCTCTTGATACTGCTGTAGAAATATGGGGTAGCAAAAACAAAAATTTTCTACCACATAAACCAGGATTATTGCAATTATAGATCACGGGATTACCACTAGACGCGCGGTTGCGGAACTTCTGTAGCGCATCGGTGTAGTGCAGATGGAAGCCGGCAGTGCTGTTGCGAGAACCTCCTCACGTACGGCTCGTCCTTGTGCAGCAGATGCAGCACCTCCAAGGTATCCACACGTACGGGAAGAAACGTCGCGATTCGGATTGCTAGATCCGCGAGAACGATCTAGGGCCGATGGACGAGGAGGAGAAACAGGGAGGGGCGCTACTGTTCATGGTACTGTTTATGCGCGTGAATAGTAGTAAGGGTTAGGGTTTTTAGGCGCCCCCTCTGTTTATATAGCCCCCTAGGTGGGCTGCCTTGGGCCCCACCTTGGGCGCCATTTTTTGGACCTGAGAGGCCCATTAGCGCACCTAAGCCCACTCTAATTCGGATCTCATCCTCATTAGACTTCTTTCCCTTAAGTGTGTGACCCTATAGGCTCATATGCGAATAGACATGGCCCGAGTAGTCTTACTCGGCCCAATAGTAGACGGTGGCCTCTAGCAAGACATGTCAACTCCTATACGCACACAAAGATCATATCAGACGAGCCGCCACAATATCATATACATGCTGTTCCCTTTGCCTCACGATATTTGGTCTAGCTTAAAACCGACCACTCTTTCTCGATTCTGTGATACGTAATCCTTGGTTAACTCTTAACCCCAGCATTGCCATGCATTTCCTGATCCAAATCACTCGAGGGGCCCAGAGATATCTCTCTCTAGTAGAGAGAGGCAAATCCCATCTTGACCGACTATGTCTCACAGCATGCTTCTTGACAGACCCGAAAACCATCTTTATGACTACCCTATTACGGTGCAGCGTTTGATGGCTCCTAAGTAAGTCAGTTCACATCTTGAGTACATACGACGATCTCAGGTCTTAGGACACAGCGTATATATTGTGTAATGAGAAGTCATCATCTTGTGTTGGGTCAGTTCTTTCTCATGTCTCACATGAACCCACATTATTAGTTTGACATCCCCATATCCATGACTTGTGAAACGTTGTCAATCAACTAATACATGTGCTAGTCTAATATTCATGTGTGTCCTCACATGAACTCCGACTAGGAACATTTTAGAATATCCATACAAGTAAAGAGTTTCACAAATACTTCACATATTCATTAATCAATACAAGTTGTCATCCATGGATATTCAAGGAGCACTTTGTTAATTATGAATACAAGGAAATATGATTGTCTCTAGGGCATATTTCCAACAGCAACAACAAGAAAGGCAAGGTCAAGGGGCTTGGGAAGATTGCTATATCCAATGATATGAGTATCTCCAATGTGTTGCTAGTTGAGAGCTTGGACTTCAATCTATTGTCGGTGGCATAACTTTGTGATCTTGGCTTCAAGTACATATTTGGTAGTGATGATGTTGAAGTCATAAGTGTTGATGGGTCAAATTTGATATTCAAGGGCTTTAGGCATGGTAGCTTGTAGTTGGTTGATTTCAATGATAGTGAAGCTCAACTCACATCATGCTTGCTATCCAAATCAAATATGGGTTGGTTATGGCATAGAAGGCTTGGTCATGTTGGCATGAAGCAATTGAACAAACTAGTGAAGCATGATCTAGTTATAGGTTTGAAGGATGTCACATTTGAGAAGGACAAGCCATGTAGTGCATGTCAAGCCGGCAAGCAAGTTGGGAAGCCTCATCCTAAGAAGAGTGAAATGAGCACATCAAAGCCATTTGAGCTATTGCACATGGACTTGTTTGGGCCAACAACATACACAAGCATTGGTAGCAACAAGTATGGTTTTGTGATTGTTGATGACTACACTAGATACACTTAGGTGTTCTTTCTCTATGACAAGAGTGAAGTGTATGATCTATTCAAGTCTTTTGTTAAAAGGATTCAAAATGGGTTTGAAACCAACATCAAGAAGATTAGAAGTGACAATGGGAGTAAGTTCAAGAACACAAGAATTGAAGATTTGTGTGATGATCTTGGTATTGGCCATCAATTCTCTCCAGCATACACTCCCCAATCCAATGGTGTAGTTGAAAGGAAGAATAGAACTTTGATTGATATGGTAAGATCCATGCTTAGTGAGTACAATGTGAGCCAAAGGTTTTGGAGTGAAGCTATCAACACGGCTTGTTATTATAGCAACCGACTCTATTGCCATGGGAAGCTTGAGAAGACACCATATGAGCTATTGAATGAAAGAAAGCCCAACATTGCATACTTTAGGGTGTTTGGTTGCAAATGCTACATTCTCAAGAAGGGCACAAGATTGGGAAAATTTGACAAGAGATGTGATGAATGGTTCTTACTTGGCTATTCTATCACAAGCAAGGCATATAGAGTATGGAACTTGGCAAATGGCACATTAGAAGAAGTTAATGATGCTGAATTTGATGAAACCCAAGGCTCTCAAATTGAAGCTCAAAATCATGATGATGTGAGAGGAGATCAATTGGCAAATGCAACGAAGAACATGGATATTGGTGACATTAGGCCGAGTCAAGTTGATGATGATGGAGGCATTCACATGTGTCAAGAAGTGCAAGTTGATACAAATCAAGCTAGTACAAGTGGTACTCAAGATGAAGCTCAAGTTCAAGATCAAGATTAAGCAAGTGGAAGCAATCAACTTCAAGTACTCCAACCATCCAACATTGCAAGAGATCATCCTCTAGATCGTATCATTGGTGATATTCAAAGAGGTGTTCAAACAAGATCAAGATTGGTGGCTATATGTGAGCACTACTCATTTGTATCATTTGAAGAGCCAACCAAGATACAAGATGCATTGAATGATGCCGATTGGGTCAATGCCATGCATGAAGAGCTATACAACTTCACAAGAAATTAAGTTTGGGAGCTTGTTGAGAGGCCAAAGAACTACAATGTGATTGGCACCAAGTGGGTCTTCAAGAACAAGCAAGATCAAGATGGCTTAGTGGTGAGAAACAAAGAAAGATTGGTAGCTTAAGGTTACACTCAAGTTGAAGGTCTTGACTTTGGGGAGACATATGCACCAGTTGCAAGATTGGAGGCAATTAGAATCTTATTAGCCTATGCTTGTGCCCACAACATCAAGCTATATCAAATGGATGTCAAGTGTGCATTTCTCAATGGCTACATCAATGAGCTAGTCTATGTTGAGCAACCACTCGGTTTTGATGATGAGAAGAAGCCCAATCATGTTTACAAGCTCAAGAAGGCATTGTATGGTTTGAAGCAAGCACCAAGAGCATGGTATGAGAGGTTGAGAGATTATCTACTCTCTAAGGGGTTCAAGATGGGAAAGGTTGACACCACTTTTTTCACCAAGAAGATTGGAGAAGACTTGTTTGTGTTGCAAATCTATGTTGATGATATCATCTTTGGTTCAATCAATCAAGCATTTTGTGAAGAGTTTGGGAATATGATGGCAAGTGAATTTGAGATGTCTATGATTGGAGAGCTTAGATACTTCCTTGGACTTCAAATTAAGCAAATGAAGAATGGCACATTTGTTAGTCAAGGCAAGTACATTAGAGACATGATCAAGAAGTTTGGGATGCAAGATGCCAAAGTCATTAGTACACCAGGTAACTAAAACTTTAGACTATGCATGTTCGGATCCATGCACTTAGGTGGGACATATATAGAAATATAGAAATATCATTTTTACCCTTGGATTATACTGCTATTGTGCCTACATATATATAGTAATGGGTAGTTTGGTCTTTTCAGAGTTTGCATGTTGGTTTAGTCCAAATTAGATTGGTTTTGAGAACTAATGACTAAAATTTTTAGTTTACATTTTAGTCCACTTATTTGGATTACTTAATGGACTAAACTTTCTGCTTATTTGGATTACCTAATGGACTAAATTTTTAGACCATGGATCCAGAACCTTATTAGTGGTGGTGATGATGCCTATACGCTGGTCAGATCCATATCTGGGTGATGTGGATATTAGTGGTGGTGGCGTTACTAGGACTAGAAGAGGCTCTAGGTAGCTGCTAACCTCTCCCCGAGTTGTGGTGAGAAAAAAGAAACTTGAAAGAAGAATGGAAAATGGAAGAAAAAATTTGAATGGAGCGTCTGGAGTCGAAATGGGCTAGGGCCCGCGAAAGAAACAACATAAGAAATGGAGGCAGGTAGTGCAAATGGGAGGTAGAAAAAGACTTGCTTGCACAACTTGGGCTTCGAGATCCATGCAAAGTTTAGAATTAGTAGAAAATCATAACAGTGATTTTAACATATATATATATATATATTTAATCCAAAATATGCCTCGCCACCTTCAATTCTGGCGCTCATTTCCCGTTCCAGAAAGGCCCCAAATCTAGGGTTCGCTGATCCCCTTCCCCGGCGTGCAACGGCAGCAATCAAACTGCCACCCGGCCAGCAAGTCTTCCCTCCCGCGTAGCCGCGCACACCCGCAAGCTTGCGAGCATGAGCGGCCGGCGCCGGCCGGCGGCTGGAGGAGGCGGGGGAGGCGGCGGCGGCGGCGGGAACTGGCGGTGGAGCGGCTCGGCGGCGGCGAAGGAGCAGCAGCTGCGTGTCGGCGCGGAGGAGCTCCTCGAGAGCCGGCTGGGATTCGCGCCCTACACCGACGGGGAGCGGCGCCTGGGGTGGCTCCTCACCTTCTCGCCAGTGAGTTCGATCTCGATTTCTCTGTCCCTCTTCGTTGCAGTTGTTCTGGGTCGACTCTCAAATAGGGCTCGATTGGAGAATTAGAGGCAGAGCTGCGTAATGCAGTGATCTACGGTTGGAGTTGAATTGGAAGTTCGTGGAAACGGGGTCAAAATTAGTAGAAATCAGCAGATCATCAAGAGATTCGGAGCTTTTACTTTCTATTTTGCAAAATGCCTCCGCGAGTGAGCTACCACGGGAATGGGAAATGGGTAAGCATAATTTGTACTGTTTGGTCAGTGAATTCGCTGTTTATATAGCTCTACCATTACATTGGATGAGACTTTACCACAAATTGAGGGAAGAACAAACGTGAAATAAATTTTTGGGGTGGTGGTGGGCTAATTACTAAGCTGCGGGCTCTTCTAGATTCACACTGGTAGGACCGCTCATTGGATCTTGAAGTAGCTTATTGTATACAACTGACTCACTTATATACTCTCTTGAAATAGTACCAAATTTGTCCTTCTAGTGCTGTACGTAGTGCAACTAGGGAAATTACTGGACCTGCATCTAACTTAAATAAAGTGATTCAACGTAGATGGTTCAGAAGAAAATTCTAAGGACCTATATTAAGAATTTTACTCTTAAGGTCAACTGCCATTAGCTGACTTAAAGTTTCTTAATTTCAATAGAAAATTGCAAGATTGCAATTTAACCTTACCCCTATAACACCTGCAGTCATCATGGGAAGATGAGGACACCGGGAAAATCTACAGCTGTGTTGACCAATACTTTGTGTCACAGGTAAATTTTTGCAGTTGCAATACAAAGCCTGTTTGAATTCCCACATGTCTAACTTTGTAAGGTTTCTTGCAGGATGGTTCTACTTTTAAAGTTAAATACAAGTTTAGGCCTTACTTTTATGCTGCGACTAAGGTGAGCTTTTCTGAGGGCTATTTGAATACTCCCGTCATAGAATTCAGTCATGGAGAGGCTGAACCTTTTCTGATGCAGTTTTTGTTTCCTGGTGTTCTATTTTTGTTTATCTGATGCAGGACAAGATGGACTTAGAAGTTGAGGCTTATATCAGGCGACGTTATGAAGGAGAGATTTCTGACAGAAATAGTTGAGAAAGAGGATTTAGATCTGGTATGTGCCTTGCTTTGCATGATTAATCTGATATTGTGTTGAACCTCCACCATGAAATGCTATCACGGTGATGCTTTTGGCTAATCAGCTCAAACTGGATGCTTCAAATGTTCAATTAAAATTTTAAATGCACAAGCTAGTTTCTAATATATTAAACTGATAGGTTATTGTATAAACTAGCCACTGATGCCCGCGCTTCGCTGCGGGTGACCAATTGGTATACCACAAAACCCTAAAGGTCATATATATATATATATATATATATATATATATATATATATATATATATATTATCTGAAGCTATGTTGGAATACGGTAGGTTTGGCTAACCCGTATAATACACGAAAGCATCAACTGTCGTAACGGTTATCCATTAAGCATGAAGTAGGTGTGAGGCTATTACATTATAGGCAGAAAGATCTTGTACTACATGGGGGCACATATCCCTTACACGAGGGTTTACACAAAGTGAAGTAATTTTCACTTCCCTTAGTGTAAAGGAGCTAGCTAAAACTAAATCTAGAATTCTATATTCGGACAGTAGCTTCATTCCCTTGGATCTTCGAGTGCCTAGCTAGATCATTCATCTAAGGATGAAGGGCCTTCTAAGAAGACCAACTTTACTCTCTGCCGGTGGCTGATTTTGCTGGAGGACTTCTTCCTTAGTAGGCTCCAGGTCTGAAGCGTCCTCAGAGACCTCTGTAGGCGGAGGTGCTGGCGGGGTCTCACCAAACTTCTTTTTGGCGTTATCCATGGCTACAATTGGGATTCCATCTAGCACATCACACTCTTTGCCACCCAATATGAGAGCCCTTCTTTTCACCCGAGTGACTAGGTAGGCATCTTTTAATTCTTGTGCATGGCGGTCATCGGCTTGCTTTAAGGCTTCAATTGCAGCGATCTCACGACTTTCAGATATGGTCACTTGGGCCTTGGACTCAGCAAACTGCACACGAAGTTTCCTGATCTGCTTCTCAGCTTCTTCTGCCCTGTGGTTGCACTCCTTGAGTTTGGTTGCTTGTTTATCATATTCCTCATCTAAGGTGAGCAAGTACCTTGCCATGAACCCTACAGTTGGGTTATCTTCTCTTAATTCACAACCTTCTAGGGTCTTCATCCGAGTAATCCATATTGGGCGGTTCCTTACCAGAGGCGGAAAATACCGCATTGGCGTACGACAGATTGGCTTCTCATATATCTGGCATAGGTACCTCAGAGCCTTACGGGCAATAGCTTGGTAGGTGTCCTCAAACCGGAACCCTGTGGTGGTAACTGACCATGGCTTTATGTCAGAGAAGTCTTTACTTGCTCCGATATAGATAGTCACTTCACATCGTTCTGTGCCGTACTCCTCGTACTCTCTTCCCATGTATTCTAGGTGGTCCAAAATACCAAGCCTTGACATGGTGCTGTACAAGAGCTTGGGGAAACCTTCTTTGTTCAAGCAATGGCTGGTGACCCATCCTTCTCCTTCCATCTACCACAAAAAGGAGGAGGTAATCATTTCTGGACATGAGAGGAAGGTATGAATTTCTAGGTGGTGCTCACAAGCTACTTACCTTGCTAAGGGTGCTGGCGGAGAGGGAGACCACCTTCTTCACCAGATCAGAGTTCTCCAAGAAGATTAGATGGATGAAGAAAGTGAAGGATCATGGATCAATGGGAAGGTAGTGGAGCTATGGGAGCTTCAGCGTGGGAAAAAGAGTTCTTTGGTGTCATATTTTATTGGTAAGAGGAGGGAGTAGCCAGCAGCTCCTGGCCCATATTCAATGGCACAACTGTGGGCTCATATGCCAGCTGGTCAAAGGGGCAACAGAGCTGGGTGTGTTGTGTATTGGGATGGGGTTGTTGAGGTCACAAGCAGTCTGTGGTGGTCGGATGCAAGTACGACATGCCCCGTGTTTCACGGGCACGCATCTGCCTGTGTGCAACATGCACAAGTCGAAATGGAATGAGGCAACAAGAGTGAGGTGGAAATAGAATTGGTGGAGGAAGCCGGGCTACCTTATGCCGACATGCTCTCATGCAGACATCCTCTCATGCCAACTGTCAGTGTGACAGCATGCATAAAGGGGTAGCAGCACGCGTAAAAGGGTAGCAGAGATAGGTGCGTCATGTAGTGGTGCAGGACTTTTGAGTCGACAAGGTGGCGTATGGTGGTCAAATCCAAGCCCGGCATGCCCCATGTTTCACGGGCACGCCTGTGCCTATGCGCAACATGCATAGAAACGAGGCAAGAAGAGGGAGGTGGAACCAAGACTGGTTGGAGGGAACTGGGCTGGCCTAAGTCGACACTCCCTCATCTTGGATATCATTGCGCCGCATGCTATTAACGGCACAAACTAGTTGCCACTATGGTGCAGACTGCAAAAGACAGTAGGCACGGGTAAAGGAGTAGCATAGTTAGGTGCGTCATGTAGCGGTGTGCAGGTGTCGAGGTGACATGGTACCAGTGGTGGTGGGATGCGAGCCTGGCGTGCCCGTGTTTCATGGGCACGCGTGTGTCTGTGTATGTGGTGGAATGGGAAGGAGGCAAGAAAAGGGAGTTGGAACAGAATTGGGCAGAGCAGGTTAGCTGTAGTAAAGAGGCTGGGGCTCAATCAATTTTTCAGAGACCATGCATGCTCTACTAATTTTTGGTGTTTTAGGGTCCAACAAATCTACACAACTATATCTATGAACTCTATTCTTGACTTCCCTATGTTTCGATCCCCACATCCTACGCAGTAAAAATGTAAAAGACTCCATTTCCTCAATAACTGAACGCCGTTCTAGCAAATCGCTACATACACCGTTAGTAATTTAAAGTTCAAGGGGTTATTTTGTGGTCCTTTTTTAAAATTTTGTGTAGGCAAAGTGCTATCGGTGTCCATGGTTAACTATGGTTATCTGATTGTTCCATCTCCAACCTCTCGCGTCACTTGATGCCAACACAATTTTTATTTGGTCCAAAACCTATGTTGAAAAGGTTGGCTATAAACGAAAACTTATCGTATTCATGGGATGAAAGTGCACATAAACTATTTTGAGTTAAACATGAGATAAACAAAACATGCAGTCTGTGCCTATATTTATTGTACTTATCTACCTGGTTAGGCAACCGTGTATGAAGTATAAATGCCTACGATGGCATCGCATGCAATAAAATCCGTAGATCTAGTGACCTGTTACCGTATACCCGGATTTCTATTATTGCTATAACATCTACCGGTAAACTTAAGGTCCATGGGTCCTAAAACACCTTTCTTTTCCTCATTGCACCCACCCTTCGCTCTTTGTATAACATGGCCTAGTGAACCCACAGGCCACTGTGCTAGAAGCACTTTCTCCTTCCTCTCCCCACTCCATCTCGATATCTGTTTCACCATATATTGCATCTTTGATGTCGATGTTGTCGATTAAGCCAGTGGTGATCATGGGTGCTACTGGTACAGGCAAAACCAAGCTATCAATTGATGTATCCAAGGTGATCAGCGGTGAAGTGGTAAACGCCGACAAGATGCAGATCTATTCTGGCCTTGACATCACCACCAACAAGCTCTGCCTAAATGATCGACATGGTATTCCTCATCACCTCATCGGGGCCATTTCGGCAATTACCGATGATGTTTCTATACCTCTCTTCCGATCTGCTGCGACCAAAATTACTGAGTCTATTGTTAGGCGGGGTCACATACCGGTTCTGGTAGGTGGATCGAACTCACTAATCCATGGATTCCTTGTTGACAAGCTTGATGCCTCCCTCATTGACCCTTTTTCAGTAGAGAGTTACCGACCAACTTTAAGGTTCCAAAGCTGCCTTCTATGGATCCAGTGTGATGAGGTAGTCCTCAAGAAATACCTCAGTCATCGGGTTGATGATATGGTTGATGCTGGTTTGGTCAAGGAACTGAAAGAATATTTTGATTCTGTATCAATTCATGAGTCTGTTGGTTACAGCGGCCTGGCTAGGGCAATCGGTGTGCCCGAACTAAGAGAGTATTTTGCGGGACGCAAGAGCCTCTGTGATTCTATAAAAGAGATGAAATTCAATACACAAGCTCTCGCAGAAGCACAGATCGCAAAGATTAGACATATTGTGGATATTTGGGGTTGGCCTGTCTATTCTCTCGATGCCACTGAAACCATATGCTCGCATATCACTGGATCAAACCATACTGCCACGACCATAGCATGGGAACGCGATGTGCGCCGCCCTGCACTTACTATTATAAATGAGTTCTTGGGTAGGTGATGCCAATGCGGATGTTCATGTGGTTGCCAAAAGGCACTAATACAAGAACTACGTTCACTATTAGTGCCTGAGTGTGTTGTAGTATGATTGACTGAAGCATGGATGGCTATTTCAGTATCTCTGCTTAGATTTGCACCAGCACTGGCCTTGAAAAACTTCTGCTAATGTTTTTTTGTATGTATTGATGCCAGTGACTAATATATGTCATGAGATGCTGCGCATCATGGTTCTTTATTATTCACTACAAATTGAACCTCATTTCAACTCGAGTGTGGTTCATACGACAGGAGTTGCCATCTTTGTTTATACATTTCTGCTCAGTTTCCATGGTGGTGAGGGCCTCTGGACTTGGTAATATACACAGGTGAGTTTTACCTATTGTATAAATAGTGGGTGACCCGAATTTTGCCAAATTTTTTATTTGGCTTTGGTAAATCGTGCCAATGCTATCTATGCCAACAAATACAGACAGGGTAAGGCATGGCAGTGCTATGTATGACATTTCTGAATATATACTTTACTCCCTCCGTCCATGAAAGAAGGCAATTCTAGCATGGTTCACTCAGAACAATACATAGATAAAATGACACATGTGTTCCGAGTATATCCTCTGAAATGATGGCCCGAACACCAAAGCGAATTATTTGAAGTTGTGCACTATAATAAAATACTGCACTAAACAATGACTAAATTAATGCTTTTCCGAAGCATATGTTGCTCCACACAACAATACTTTAAAGGGAAGATAAACTCAAACACCAAATCATCACATCACTATGGGAAGCTACTGAAAATATCCACGAAAAAGAGAACGCAAAATTCAAACTCCCATCAGCTTCCCTTCCTTGTTTGGCCTATAAAAGGGTGCTGGCAATAGCTTGCACGCCAGTCTCTTCTTACATTTAGCACCCGTGGCTTTAGATCTTAGCCAAACACCTACGTGATCCATTCATTAGTTGATCCCATGCTACCAAGTCGATATGTATGCTAGAGTTGCATTCTTTTGTGGGCAACTTTCAAATCCTAAAATTGCATTCTTTTGTGGACGGAGGAGTAGGTGCATACAGAAATAAAAGTTCGATTCCATAAACCCTAGGTACCTGGTAGGCATAGGCTGGTCATCAACACAGCACTAGGACAATAATATAGTACGTGGGTACATTTGATTCAAAGGCTAACTAATTAACTAAGTCCATATACAGCGGCTGCCTAATGTTTAGCTGGGTATTCGGGCGAGGCAGCGGTAGCTTAAGTTCTTATGTGCACAGATCAGGGATTCGGATTAGAGAGGGAGTGTTTTCTTTTTCTAGAATGTGCTTGCACTAAATTCCTGAAGCGCCCCAACCCCAAAGATCGAGGCTAAACCATGTATTAATAACCTAAGCAAGTCTCCGATACAATATATGTTACATCAAGTGGAGTCCAAAGTCATACAGAGCTTTATTCAACCCGTACATGAGGAATAAAGTGACAACACAAAGCTACTGCAAATAACCACAGGATAACGAGTAGCATAACGACATGCAAGACTAGCTCTTCGTCCATCACGACTCCACTCGATCAGCTTGGGTGCGGACACGATCTATTCGTAATCTTCAGGCACAAAGTCAGGATCCTCTGAAAAAATAATCAATAAGGGTTGAGTACGAAAGTACTCAGCAAGTCCCACCTCACCCTTACGGGGAGGGAGTTACAGATTAATACGCAAAGGCCCATTAATCAACCAGAATAAATAACAAATATAGTATTAAAGGTAACCCAAACAGCCATCCAGCTCAGGGGCTAGGTGGCTCAACTAGTTGAGATGTCCACACTGTAACCTGTTTAAATCGAGGACACGGACCATTCGAATGGATTGTACACTATGCAGATGTTGTACGCTTTACCCACACGCACTTCACCGTCCAGAGACGGTTCCGTCATAGCCAACACCCAGCCGTGGCTCAACCCCGACTAGTCGCCCACAAACCCCTGGGTCTGGACCAATCTAGGTCTCACCCCAAAACACATCCACCTCGGACGACTACTACGTTAGCCAGTGGGATTAGACTATGGTTTGCCCATACAAACTCATGTGGTCGTACTAAAAGTAGGTTAGGTGAGATGGCACCACAACACACGGTCCTTAAGGTTCATCAGGGCAGTCAACAACCATAACCAATCAAACCCGAGGTGTCACCACGACAACGCGCGGTCGCAAGTCTACCACCACGGTAGCGCATGCTCCAACACATTCCACACTTCCCTGGTCTCATTCCCATTCCAGCTTCATCAATTAACAAGGTCTGATAATATGCCAGTCTGGCAGTAAATCGTTATGCAACATGGCTTCAGTCAATGGTTTCTCTCAATCCCTCAGTGTATCGTCTCATGCAATCCCTAAGTCTAGCAAATTTTATATTTAACCTTACTTGGGATCAATCATAGTCAACATAAGGGATCGATGAGAGTTGCCTTCTCTTTCGTACGCGGCGGCGGTTTCTTGATCTCCCGGCTCCTCTGGTTTCTCCTCTGGAATCGGTTCTACTTCGTCATACGCGACGGAAACAGCACAACCGACAAACAACATAAGCAAGCATAAACATAAAATAAAATGAGCTCAAAAAAAGATGAAAATTGGAGGAATAGATAGTACATGATTTTAGAAGAATTTAGGAAGAAGAATCAAGTCAATCGGAGTTTGGATGGAGAAGTTATTGCAGTTATGGGATTGGGAGCTTTATTAATTCCGAAAAAAAATATTGATTAAGTGCATGACGTGCTTGTGGCCTATCTTAATGTGTGACCGTGTGGGTAATGCATCTGGGCCGGTTGGCCCAGCAACGATGCCATTGGTCCATAAAGGACTAAACCCGTTCGTGCTTATAGGAGAACAAACAAGCCAGGCAGAACAGCAGCTCGGGTTCTGCCCCCTGCCGCAACGCCATGGTTGGAAAGCTCGAGCTCGAGCCGGCGGCAGCTCCGGCCACCGTTCTCGAATCCGAGGGCACGGGGAGAGAGGGGAGGGCGAGGGGGTTCTACTTTGGTGACTCCGGGCATGGGAGACGGGGGTTGTCTACGGCAGCCGCGACAGCCACGGTTGCGGTGGCCGGGAGCTCGTGGGCAGCTCAGCACAGGCAGCAATAGGGAAAAACTTGGCTTGGAGTATGTATAGGAGGGTATGGGGGTGCTCACCGTGCAAGGAATTGGACCGAGATGGCCTAAGCGAGGAGATCGATGGGGGTATGCTCTTGGGGTAGAAACAGAGGAACCGACGGAATCAGAGTGAGGAAGACGATGGGTGATGGAGCTGGGCGGCTTGTGGTGGTCGAGGGCGGCGCGCTGGCCTATTTATAGGCGCTGGGAGGCAGTGGAGAGGGCGGGGGAGCGGGGCACGCGGCGGCCGGCGCGGCAAGCTCCGAGGGCGGCGTTAATGGTGTGGGGGCGGGTGCTGCCGGAGCGGTCACGTCGCCGGGGTGGTGCCGCACTGATGCGGTGAGCGTGCCGAGGCGGCCTGGCAGGCGGTGGCATGGTCGTGCTGCACAGCTCGGCTCTGTGCGAGCTCTGTTCGAGCAGTGCGGGCTCGAGCGGCGAGGCGGTGGCGCTGTGCTGGTCGACGGGCGGCGCGGCGAGCGCAGGTCGACGGGACGGGTTAGGCAGCGAGGAGGCGGGGCTGTGCAGAGGCGAGCGGCGCAGCGAGCTTTCCGGGCACGTGGGGCGCGTGGGGGCGGGGCGCGCGCGGCGCGTGCGTCGCGTGGACGAGGGAGGAAGCACGGTAAGGAGGCCCTGGCTTGGTGAGCTGCCACGGAGTTGTGCAAGAAGAGCAGCAAGGACAACGGGTGTGTGCTGCGACAGCTCGGGTCAACATGCACAGCGGTGGGCTTGTAGCTGAGACGACGGCGGTATTGATGGCGTGTGCGACGAGGCGGCAAGGCTGTAGTGGCGTGGGTCCGCGGCGAGGCATGGCGTGCGAGTTTCAGGGGGGGTGGACGCAGCAGTGAGCTGCTCGAGCACGGGTGCGTCACGTATGCTGTTGCCATGCCTTGCTTGTGTAGTTGTGTTCATGCGTAGCTAGCTTGCATGTGGTGTTCGTGTGGTGTAGCAAGTTAGAAAGCTAGCAGCATGCATGCTTGCTGCTGCTTGCGTACATGGGCGCGTTGATGGGTTTGCTGTTTCTAGTGCTTAGCTTGCCTGTGCACTGTGTGCTCAAAGGTTAGAGGGAGCGACCATGAGATTAGAGAAGCAAGGATGATTAGCTTCAACGATGGGTTTGAACGGTAAAAATAATTGGATGGACATATTAGGTATAAGATAAAGATTAGATGATCAAGGAGTTGAGCTCGAAAGATATATTTTACAATAGGTTTTGAAAATGATTTTTAGCGAGTGAATTTGGTTAGTGAATTTTAGGGATGTTACAATTCCTTACCTAGAGGAACTTTCTTGGTGAAATTACACAAGATAGAGTTGCAATAGGTACTCGGGGAACAACGGATTATCTAGTCAGATTTTTTAAGTATACAAAAAACAAATGCTATGAGTTTTGTAGGAACTATGTATAGAGAGATCCGATGAATGATAACCAAAATATAATGGTGGACACTTACAACGAAAAATAGTGTTATCAGTATTCGATCACATGGAACCATGCAATCCACTAATATCAGTCATGCTGCTATTAAATGTACTAGGACCAGCTGTAATAGTGCTTTAAGTATTACCAATAATAATAATAATAATAATAATAATAGTAGCAGCAATAATAATAATAATAATAATAATAATAATAATAATAGTAATAATAATATCAACGGAGGTAGCAGGAGGAATAATAATTAAAGCGCTTGGACGAATAATAGTAGCATAAGCAACAATAATAACAACAATACTAGTACAAGCATTCAGAGGAATACAATGTTCAACCTTACATGCTCCCAACATAGATACGGAGCTTATGTTCTACATACTGGTAAGTACCTAGCACATAGGTCGTTGTACGGCTATTACAACACCTAAGAAGTGCCTACATTCATCTCTAAGCATTTAAAGCTTTCCCGTAGGGACATTAGCACGCAGACGAGAATTTGGTGCGTGGTATGAGATAGATGGGAGCAGCATAATCAAAGGATATTATTATGATAGTACTTGGCTTCAAAAGCGCCTCCGTTGTTATCCTTGGGTGATTAATAAACCCCTGCAAGATATGTTGCACATAAAAATATTTAGTTATTGCACCATTGCGAGGACAAAGCAAGTAACCAAACACGGCATACCAAACATGCCTACCATTTAGTTAGTAATTGGACATCCATTGGGGGTGTTTTCCTGCACAATATTGAATAATTCGCAGGCAAGCAGCTCGTGACGCGTCTTTGGTGGCTTCGATCCTGTGTATATGACGGGCTCCATAGATATGCTTGCAGGTTGTGGTGGTGAAGCACAAGACGCTAAGGGAAGGATATCACCGTATCTAATACAAATAGAGCTCAAACGCTTCAAAAGCTCCATGTGGGCACTGAATAGTCTGTTTTTCTCTATACGCAAAGTTTCATGTTTCATCTGAAGAATCATGGACCAGCTCATATAGTGGTGCAACTGCCTATATGTTTCCAGGAATGGAGCATGATTCACATCATTAATGGTAACATTCATCTTTGATACGAAATGAGAAATTGCCATTTCAGAAACATTTTCTTGAGCTTCATACTCCGTAATGCAAGGGATTCCTTGGAAACCTTCAACCTCTACCACGCCTTCGCCGCCTCTGGGGGGATCTCAACCGTGAGCCAGGCTACCTTTTTATCACTCTTATCTAACTTATACACCCCTTCAGTACGAATGGTCGCCCCCATCTGACTAGTGATCTGTCTAAGGATGCCTTTGCGTGAGATGTTAACTACAACCTGACCCTACACGCACAAAAAAAAGTAAATACAGTTTAAGTATGCATGCGTAGGTAGGTAGACTATATATCGGATTAATTCCCGTTCAGGCACATATTCATATATAGGCTAACTAACCAGCAGCATGCGCACCATGGCATATATATATAGATATATATATATAGAGAGAGAGAGAACAGATGCTGCTGCTGTTGGCTAAAAGAAATACCTGCGCCACAGAGCCATCATCATGCGAACTCTTGAACGCTGGTTCCTCCATGATGCCCATTCCCTTGTCCATATTACTTCTACGACAAGTTGGCATATAACGTAAATCAGTGGAAGCATATTTTCTTTTGCAAATAGAATGTACAGGGGAACGTTCCCTCAGATTTGGTCTGTTACTAACGTTTAGTCGCAGGAAAAAAACTTGATAATTTTCATCCCTAATTTGCTGCAGTACTTCTGACATAGGCATTCAGAGCTTATAGTGGGAAGAAAGTGTAGCAAAGCAAGAAAGCTAAGGGATGAGTGCTAAAAAGTGCATAGAATATTTGAGTGGGGGATGCAGCCGCACCTATGCTGGGCTACAACACGGTGGCTATGTGAGCATGTGCACCAATAACAATTTAATGACGAGTTCCTTGGCTATGCGAGCACGCGGAACAATAATAATTAATGACGAGATCCTTGAGAACTCGAATTACCTTGCGCTGCTCTATGCCCGGCTTGGAAGGAGACCGTGCTGGAGGTGCATGTCCAGAACTTTGTTCCATAAATAGGCAGGCACACGCTTGGATACAGCTATAAGATATTTCCTTCGTCCCAAAATAAGTGTAATTTTATGATTCAAAATTTGTCCCAAAATAGTTCTCGCACACTCTACCTTTTTACCTCCCCTCCTCTACCTCTTCTTGTTTCATGTGCACCCTCTACTTTTTTACCTCTCCTCCTCTACCTCTGCTTGTTTCATGTGCACTCTCTACTTTTTTACCTCTCCTTAGGCCAGTCTCAATGGAGTTTCATGGAGAGTTTCATGATATTAAATATCATCAATTTTACTGGCATGGCAAATAGAGAGGAGGCTGGAGTTTTATGGCATGCGAAAACAAATTCATCACCATGAAATCCAACTGACACAGTTAGCTAATTTTCAGTCCATCTAACTGTGTCTACAAAACTCCCACTGAGACTGGTTTTCTCATGCCCAACTCCCAAAACTACACTTGTTTTTGGGACGGAGGAGCAGACAGCAAGGATAGAAATCCTAAAAAAATATTGGTGGGGAGAACTGCAAGTTGTGATACGGTGGGGTAGTCCAAATTAAATGTTGATGGTGCCAACTGCAAACTGTTATGTCACTTCGCACCGACACACAACAATGCTGACGCCAATCTCAATGGAACCATTTATGCTAGAAAATAAGGGCCACTAGATTAATCATGTTACATATTTTGTATTAAATTTATTTGAAGATTTAAATGTTAGTAGTTCTGTAAAAACTTAGTGAAACCTAGAATTGTTTGAGCTCTCAAGAAGCTAGGGCTGGATTGTTTTTCAGGACGGACAAAGCACATACTCCGCTGGGTATCCATATCCACCGCAAAACAGTGGAAAACTGCATAGCAAGTAATAATTAATGTGAGAGGATGGAGCAGCTCACCAATATCGGATGGAACAAGTGAAAATGACATAAGGAACGTACACTGTCTGCAACAGCCTATGTCCGGTGGCCCTACCTTCATCAATGCCCACTACCGATTAGGTCAATTAATGCGATTGGCACGACAAAACTAATTAGGTGCCACCCTCGACATCCGTGCTGCTGTGTCTGCGACAAACATATCATAGGAACCTCTATAAAATGAAAGATAAAGTTCATGTGGAGCTAGCAAGAGAGATCAGCGCCAGCCTATACCAGTATACCAATAAGGGAGCACAGAGGACAAGGTACATGTAGCCATAACAGGTGTATTTCTGTACCTATTTTCATAAATTCCTAGTGTTCATACAAAGTTTAGTTTTAATTCCACACTTCCTACTATTGGGTTGCTCGCCGCTGGAATTTTCGTTAGGCACCTATGAAAACACATCATGGAAAGTTTCGGAGAGCTCTCATACCTGCACCTTAGAGATAGATGGATGATAAGACAACTCCCTGCTAGACATGGGTAACCGAGCTCTGCCGGTCGATAGCGATGGTGGTAGAAGCGTAAAAAAGGAGCACCAGGATGAGTAGATATCCTTATTACACATTTTCAAAGCATAATTAACTTTCTGATTCAGTTACCCTTTAATTGTTAAGAAATAATGTAGCCTCACGCATCCTAGATTCAAGATTTTTTGTACTCTAAGTCATATATGTCCCTGCTAATGGTTTGGGTTGAAATGGGTTTAATGGATTGGGTTTTGATATGGATTGTGCTTGGGTAGATTGAAATGGGTTGTATTAGCTAATGGGGTGGGGTGGGTGGGTTCTATATAAATATGAATTGGAGTGGATTGGGGTGGGCTGAAATGGATTCTTTATGCAAAACAGTATGACTATATATAAATGTCGGTCCTGTAAGAGCCGGATCCTAAAAATAAAACCTCGCGTTCACACTATAAAATTTTATCAAAATTAACTGAAATTCATTATATATGACTCAGTATGACCAGGAGCTACTCTGTGCAAAGCAGCGTGGCTAGAATTACACGTGGGTCCCACATCAAGAGCCGGACCCTAGAAATAAAACCTCGCGTTCACACTATAAAATTTTATCAAAATTGACTGAAATTTGTTGTAAATGACTCAGTATGACTAGGAGCTACTATATGCAAAGTAGCGTGGCTAGAATTACACGTGGATCCCACGTCAAGAGCCGGGCCCTAGAAATAAAATCTCGCGTTCACACTATAAAATTTTATCGAACTTGACTGAAATTTATTGTAAATGACTCAGTATGACTAGGAGCTACTCTGTGCAAAGCAGCGTGGCTAGAATTACACGTGGGTCCCACGTCAAGAGCCGGATTCTAAAAATAAAACCTCGCGTTCACACTATAAAATTTTATCGAATTTGACTGAAATTTGTTGTAAATGACTCTGTATGACTAGGAGCTACTCTGTGCAAAGCAGCGTGGCTAGAATCGACACTATAATTATTTTTGAGAAACGGGTTCTTATTGGGTTGTAACCATAGTTTGGCTAATAATTTATTACATCATGAGCTGAAATGTTTGGGTTGGATTGGTTTGTGGTAGTGATGGTTTGGAGTGGTGTGGGTAATATTAATTTCTCTAATGAGAATGGGTTAGTGTGGGTTTAGTTTGGTTTCCAACCCATTTGCAGGGCTAGTCATATAGTGGCATGCAGGCCCTAATTGTTCTTAAATACCATTCCAGGGAGGCCAGATGGCAAAATTGACCATAAGTTATGTGAAGACTCTAGCACAAATCATAGATCAGCTTGGATTGGAGGAACCAAAAATAGCGTATGAGAAGGGAGAGAGCGGAAAGTTCCATGCTACCATAGAAGTGGACCTTGTGAACTGGGTATCCATGGGATACAGAGGCCAACGAGAATTCACAGGCAAGTCAACAGTTCCGCAAGAAGAGCTGTTGGGAAGGCCGCTCGTAAAGTTGTCAATACTCTGGAGAAATATGGTCTCATCAAGATCAATGATTTCAGCAGGAAACAACTGAAGCTGTGGAAGAAAAGAGTCATGAATATTGCTAAGGTATGCAAGGAACTCATCGAAGAAAGAGACGTACTTGAGAGGAACAACGCGTACTTACAAAACAAGCACAATAAATTACTTGCAGAGAATGCTAGGATAGAAGAAGAAATATCGAGGCTGGAGGAAAAGGTAGTTGGGCGCACAGAAGGTGAAAAGGAAGATAAGGAGCCCACTAGCAAGAACAACCACTTGGATGGAGATAACACTACAATGGAGGAATTCATGGAAGTTAAGTAGGAAGGCACATAATATAAATTGCTGGGGTACTGGGTTTCCATATGTGCAAGTACTGGTAAATGTGTTATATATAGTGATTCTGTGTCCTAGGAAGGTACCTGCAGCTCAACTAATGGTGCTGATAGTAGTAATGGTTTCAAGTACCTATTATATATTAGTGTCGCATCTTAAAAAAGAGGACTGGTTGTACGTCTTGGTGTTGTCTTTTTGCTATTGAATGCATAGGACTTGGAGGCATGAGCTATTTCCAGAGTTTTGGTGTTGTTTTTTGCTATTGAATGCATGGTACTTGGAGGCATGAGCTATTTCTAGAGGCGGTGGTAGGTGATAGTGTTTGGTGGCCATTTAAAGAATATGGGCACGGTGGTTGTACTCCCTGTATACCAAAAGAAAACAAGTAATCATAGTAATTGTAGGGAAAATTAATAATATGGTAGAATAAACATGTTGACTCTATTTTTTACTCATTTTTTGCACTAATTGGTTTTTATGGGCAGACACATTTTGTAAATAGAGTAAAATGAGTCCTTTTTAGGGACAAACTCTAAATTCTAGAATAACTTGTTCTTTGGAACGGAGGGAGCCGATATCAAAAGCATATCTAACTGGTGTTTGTTGTACTCCATCCGCCCACAAAAAAAAATACAAATCCCGCTAATCGGTGAACCAAACAGTTCATGCTTCGATTGATCTGTACAAGATAATGCTAATGCTTATTGTATAAAATAGGCAATACTTAATTAGTTATTAAATATAATTGTCGTGCCACATCCATTCAAAGGCATACATGAATGTAATTTATTGCACAAGTTTGGTAAAATTTGAACTTGTTGACTGCTCGAAAAGAGAGTTGCATTGTTCTATGGATGGAGTGAGTACATATATAAAAAGCGCGTTGAGCCGATGTTTCTTGTATCCCCTCTTGCGAGCAATCGGTTTAAATCAACTATGGCCATGTTTATTTTTGGAAAAAAAAATTTCTGCAGGACGTGCCGCATCGAATCTTGGGACACATGTATAGAATATTAAATAGAGCTGCCAAATAAACTAATTGCACAATATAATTGTTTCATATGAGATTAATCTTTTAAGTCTAGTTAGTCCACGATAGGACATTAGTTGTCAAATAACATCGAGACAGACTACATTATGAAAACCCAACTTTTTCGCGACCTAAACACAGTCTACGCATATGGGCTGTACTGATGTGATGCAATGTGACAGAAACAAAACAAGTGAGCAGATTTGACGTGCACAATGTAGGCCAACATGAAGTACAGGTCTGGCAAAAGAAAGTAAATGCCACTTTTCAGTCTACGGTCTGCCTTGTCTATGTTCCTATGCATCAATTGCGTGCACCAAGGAAACACGGAACACTTTTTTTTTCTATAAGGGGTTTTCCCATCCAAAAAACAGTGCCGCACAGAGAACCTGTTTGGCCTCCTAGCAAGGAGTTTTTTCCCCCTGCAAGGAACGAATTATGCAAGGCATAATTTTATAAACACAAATACCTGTATGCGTGGGATCCATGCAGGTTGCCTGCACTTGTTTGGTGATTATGGAAACACGAAAAAGCTGCCCATGGACTTTTGCTCTTTCCATTCTCATGCCCCAAGAGTATAGTTTTGATTTTATTGACCTGATAGTTATGCTAGATTTTTTCTTCCCTTCTCCATCAGTGGCAACTGCTGAGGGTACAGTTCGTGGGAGGCAGGCTCGCCGAAGATCCACAAGACAGGCCTAGCAACTCTAACCCTAATGCACCAATTGTGTCTCGATGGATTTATTTGTGACAATAAGTTGTACTCCATCTGTTACCAGATCAATCAGCAAGGAAACAAATGAAACTGTTGTCAAATGGAGGATTGTGGTATGTGATATTTTAAAAAAATATATGATGTGGATGCACGCTGAGGGCGCTAGACATAAAGATATAGCCTAAATGGCATGGGGTGTGTGGAGATGAGAATGCATAGGAAAATTACCAAAGGGATCTGAGGATTTCTTTGTAGACAATATTTTGGGTAGCATTGGTATTTGGGTCTGTATCATCATCAATTAGGATCCTAAGGCCCTTCCTAGAAGTTACACGTGATATAGCAACGTAGAGCTGACCATGGGAGAAAACTGGGCGTGGCAAGTATAGGCCAACATTCTGCAAAGTTTGCCCTTGGCTCTTGTTTATGGTCATTGCATAACACAAACGAACTGGAAATTGCCGCCTACTAAGAACAAAGGGACACATGTATAGAATATTAAATGGAGCTGCCAAATAAACTAATTGTACAATATAATTGTTTCATACGAGATTAATCTTTTAAGTCTAGTTAGTCCACGATGGGACATTAGTTGTCAAATAACATCGAGACAGACTACATTATGAAAACCCAACTTTTTCGCGACCTAAACATAGTCTACGCATATGGACTGCACTGATGTGATGCAATGTGACAGAAACAAAACAAGTGAGCAGATTTGACGTGCACAATGTAGACCAACATGAAGTACAGGTCTGGCAAAAGAAAGTAAATGCCACTTTTCAGTCTATGGTCTGCCTTGTCTATGTTCCTATGCATCAATTGCGTGCACCAATGAAACACGGAACTATTTTTTTTCTATAAGGGGTTTTCCCATCTAAAAACAGTGCATCCCTTTAAATAGACCATATATATGCTCCTTCGAGGGCATTACCTCCATGCTCTCCACCCCCCCCCCTTCCCGCACACCCAGCGCCTATCACCATAAAACCAGGAACCTAGTACAATATTTCTAATATAACCATATACCAGGACCGGCACTTGTATGGAGGATATTAGGCGAATTTAAGGTGGAAGTACCTAACACCACCCATGAGCAAGCTTTATGCTTCATTCATTTTGTTATACCCCTTTTTAGATCGGGTGGGCTTTTCATTGATTATTGTGAAGATAAGCAATCGTCTATGAATTTTCAATACAAGTATTACAACTATAGACCACCTGTGCTCGCGAAGCCTAACGTAATTGATTTTTGTTGAAAATTTTATCCGCGTGCATCTTTGACTCCAAAGCTCCGCCCTTTTTGGTGTTTGCCTGTTTCTGTATCCAAAAGTTCCAAAAGTTTGTCCCATCACATTTGCCAATTTGCTTGCCAAAGTGGTTATATGCCTCGTCATACATTTTGACCATCATTTCGATCTACCTTTGTTAGATATTTGGATGGAGGCTGCCGACTGTAATACCGTTGGGCACATTGTTTAGTAGATGTAAGAGGTCCTCCTCCGGCAGATGAAATCTATAAATGTATGCCACCTTTTGCAGTGGGAGCGATGGCTGCTGTAGGCATAGGGGCTGACCGGATGGCCGCACTGCTCCGCAGCGAATTTGGCCACCCATGTGCAGTGCACTACGACCTTAGAAAAAACATGTGCGTCTACTTTTGTCTGGACTGCCAAGGGCTGAATGAAGAGGCTATATGTTTTCATTGTCATGTAGACAACACATCTCATCGCATACTCTAGGTTCTTTTATTTGCCACTTTTGTAAAAAAATACACTATTCTACTGTTGTTTGTACCCATTCACACAGGAGGAGCCTAAATAAGTAATCATTGAGCAGGTGCGGAAGGCATCATTAAGTGAAGTGTTGCGAGTAGTAGATCTACCAGGTGTGATAGATATAACAGGAATACAAATATATAGCATCAACGGTATCAGGGTAATCCATCTCAGAAAAAGATCCTGTGTTGCTTATTCTCCACTCGGTCTCAAGCGTCGCCCCCAAAGGTTTGCATGCGTGGTGTGCAACAGGGGCCTAAAGGATGCTGTCAGGTTTTGCTCGGTGCAATGCAAGGTATAAAGACCTGTCTAATTTATTCTCTGCAAATAATAAAGTTGCCAAAAGAACTGGCACACCCTATGACTGCTCCTTTCTCTTTTGCATTCAGTTAGAAGGTGAGGCGCACACCAGCATAGGAAATCCTGCAGTGAGCCTCCGATGTCGTCCCTTGCATGATGTGATCCGTGGCACTTGTAAAACAAGGAAGAAGGAGGTCACACCATCCAGAGGTTTACTCAAGATGCAAGAAACAGGACCACATAGCCGCTCACTCAAAGAGCAGGAGGTTATGCCACCTCGAAGCCGTAGACGACGCAAGGCCCGACCATCACGTGCACCGTTCCACTGACCTATGCCAATGACACCGCTCTTGGTGTGAGAAGTGGTGAGCAGGGCGTTCCATCTAAAACTTGGCAGAGTAAACGACGCGGGTGCCTGTAACCTATATGAGATATGTGTTTGCTTTATTGACCATATGCACCAGGGTAGTTGTGGCACTAGGTAAAAATTAGCGGCAACAATGTGTATATATGGCGGTTGTGACTTGCCTAAATCTAAGCAATGTGACATGCCAGTTGTTTGGATAAACAAGGTTATGGTTGTATCTATGCAAATGATTAGACGGCGAGGACTCTCTTCAAGTATGTCGGTAGAGGGTTCCCATCAATGAGCACTGGCAAGCGTCTGGAAGAGTTCCCATCAAAATACGAGGACCTTGGAAACAATGCAAGTTCTAAACTACAAAGGGACTTTTTTTTAAGGGCTAGGAAACCAGACTGTTTATGTAGAAACATAGTAGTGCACATAGCATTCAATGGAAATGCACATAGTAGCGGTGCATATATATATAGACATATCATTACGTAAACAGGTAGTCCCGACCAAGGGAGCCGAGCTCACCTGCTCATTTGCGTAATCCCACGCTCTCGTTATTAGACTCTTCAAAACCGGGGCCATCGATGGAGGTCAGAGCGGGCAAGCGCCGGGTGGTGCCGGCCACAGGCTCATGCAGCAGAGGCGACTGTCGAGGGCCCAAGGAAAAAGGGGGCCCAACAGTCCATATACGAAGCCTCAGAACACCAAGTGTTGCACCTTTTTGCTTTTAGAGCCGGCCGCAGCATCGGGAAAATGAAGGCACGAAGCGCATCTTTTTGCATCCGGAGGCAGCCGCATCGCAAACCTGATCGAACCTAAATAGGCGAAACCAAATTGTCAGATCAGAGAACAGGTTGACCAGCTGCCGGTGCCTGGTCATTGCAGCGTCTTGTGTATAGCATGCGTGCAGGTACCCACTACCGTAGTGCTCTAACCTGCCCACCGCATCCATCACACTTTCATCATCAATTCAGTTAGTTATTTTATTCTATCGACCATGCTAGATCTTCCATTTAAGGGCTAAACTACTTTTATTTTAGGGTCCACACTTTCATCCTCGGCTTAGCAAGCTATTTCACTTTTATTTAGAGTGGGGATCTCCAATTTAAACTGTAACCTAATTTTATTTTATGGCTCTGTTAGTTTGTACAATCATTATTTTTAAACAAATTATATATATACATATATATACAATATACATTACACTTATTATCTCTTTTGCCATTCTATAAATAAAAAAAATATTTAGTCCGAAATTCTATAATGGCAAGAATATTTTAGCATTTTTCTTTATTATCCTTTCAACTAAACGTGGATGGCTGGTCGAAGGAGGGCCATACGCAGGCTGCCGCAGGCGGGGAAGAGCTGCATACGGGCATGGTGGCCAGTCAAAGGAGAGGCACGCGCTGCTTGCCACCGCTGCAGGGAAAGTTCATGCTCAAGTCGCCGCAGCACAGGTGGTGTGCTAGCCGACGTCTAGGCCTCGAGGGAGGGCCGTGCGCCGGCCGTGAAGGAAGGCAGGTTGCCGCCGGCGGGCCAGAGGCGGATGCTGACAGCTGATTGAGGTCAAAATTGAAGCAGCCAAGGATGGCCTTCCAGAACAGGGAACAGCGAGATGTACCTGTGTTGGATAAAATGACTGAACAACCCTCGATTAAAATAAAACACTCCTACATACATTCACGCTCCAGATAATTTGGGGAGGGAAGGAACGGTGGTTCCTCTCAAGCACCGCGCGTCTTGTTTTATACGTGGCTGCAAGGACATGTTAATTGCAACTGCCCATTAATTATTGGTTGACCGAACGTCGAAGGACAGCAGATACTGGGCTTCCAGGGTTGTCCACATGATAATATCCGTAATATTTTTGTGGTTCCACCTCATACCACTGTATCAAGTGCATGTGTCGACAAGAAATTATCCGGTGAATTTGATATTGATGCTATTATCACCAACTTCACTCCTAGAAATGTTACGGAAAACCACTCTAGTCAATACATATAATTTTGCACATGAATGTTTTCTGCATGCACAGGTTGTGTCTACAGCAATAACATTCCTAGTCTGATTATTACTACTGAGAAGGCGCTTGACTTTGTCTTGTCCTGGTCCCTAAAACCTTACAGTTGTCCCTGCAATAATGAGACCACGCAGAGTTAGCTTCCATGGAGGCAGGGACGGCAATGGCCCAAACAGGCATGTGGAAACCGTTGTAGAGTTACGGGGGGCAATCAAGCCGGTCATCCGGACAAGTACATACCCGGACCACCTGCAGGTACGCATGGGAGGGGGCCATTGCGCCTTATCGCGGAAAGCTGATCTATGGCACACCGATCGGCGACAGGCCACATAGAAATGAGGTGACAAGGGGAGTGGATCAAGAATGGCTTCACGCGGTCTACTTTGGGCTGATGGAAGTGGTAAAATTCTTTACCCAAAAGGGCATGAGTTCCACCTAAAAGCAGTTTTAAGGGAGCGTTCCCTGACTAAATATTATTTAGTCGGCAAAATGCGCTCATGAGAAAATTAGAAATATTATCTCTCCTAGCAAACGATTCGTGTTGGCCTCTGCATAGTGCTAAATTAATATGGATAGAAAAAGCAGCATAATGAAACGGGAAAACAATGCTGACATTGTAACACACGTTACACATAGCTGGGCATAAGATTATTCAATACAAGGTAATTCCCCGCGCGTTGCTGCGGGATTTCAGAGAGCTTTTCGAGAAACTATGACAAAAAAATACACAAATTATATGGATAAAATGCTATTGTGAGCATGTGTTATATATATATATATATATATATATATATATATATATATATATATATATATTCTAAATTACTTGATTAACAAAATAGAGATAAAAAAGAAACCAATAAGGTATGCATCTCATGGATAGATACATGCATGAAGTTGGTCCGAATTTAGGTGATATACGTAATTCGGAGAAGAAAGAAATAGTAATAAATACTTATTAGTTGTCTTCCTTCTCCGTAAATCAACCGATTACAGCATGAACTATCATGACACTTTTCCAAGAACACGCTGTCGATCCATATAACTTCGACATGGACGATGGGATGAAGTCCACCGCCGCTTTTCATCCCATCGCTTGCCCTCAGTTGCTGTCTCTTGAGTGTAAACACCCCTTCTTCCCACCGTTGCTACCTCCTGCTAGTGCCATGTCGCTGCGGCCTGCTCTCGTGGCAGTTTATTAACTGCTTGTGAGTGGCAACATTGGAGCATGTAGTGGGTTGGAAGGCCAACAATCCAATTAAAATGACTCTGAACTTTTGAGTAATGGTTGCCGTCTTTCAACAATCAATGGGGCAAAGGTGGGTGTTTCATGCTGCCATTTTTTTTGAGCGCTCGCAACAATGCTTTGAGTGGGAAATTAACTGGAGAGACAACATCCAATGGCCCAAATGATGACACCATGTTACATCTAACGCACCAAATAATTTAGGTGATGTGGCTACATGAGAATTGAGAGAAATAGCATTTAATGCTTTGTAGTGGGGACCAACTATATATGTTTTATAGATACACCTGATGATAACCCAATATCAAATAAGCATCCAAACATCTGTCGCAAAAAAAAACATCCAAACAAACGACCAGGAGGCCCTACAAATTATTGATGGATACCTCGATACTTTCCATGGCTACCACCAAGGTGGCACGGAGTCATCAACCCAAAGGAAAAGGGCCCTAATACAAATATTATACTAAAATACTCCTAAACATAAATATTCTTCTACAATAAAATAACAAAGTGGCCTTCGGAATACAGGTAGCACCAAGCCGGAGGCCGACACAACTGCAGTACATAGATGAAGCATGCAGGCGAAGCAGCCATCCCTTTATTCCTCGACAAGCTTATAAGGACAGAGTGGTGAACTGGCGATCAGGGCACAGGGCACCAGAACAAGGCATACGCAGCAAGCACTGTTTGGTGGAACCAGAGGAGCAGGAGCCGATAGGTGACGTTGTGGAGCCACAGGCCTAATCGGCACTGTAAAGTTGAAGTATTCAAAGTCAAATTAGATGTACAACATTAACCAACAGTGCGGCAGGACAAAATATAAGTTACCTAGCCTTCTCCTTCTTCGAGGTGAATAATTCCTTCCGAGCAGACCGCGAACGTTTACCCAGAGCACTTCTGCACCATAAAAAGTACTATTAGGCTGCCAGCACAAGTGCTCCCTGCTTTATTATTTGGTGTTGCCTCTGCACCCCTCCAGGACGTAGGAACTGTGCTATAATAATATATTCTAATAGAGCCACAGCAAACTATCACATAGAGGACAAAGGTACATACCCAGACTCTTCATTAGCTCCAGGGGGGACATCCTTTCCCTTAGTCGATGAGTTCTTGCCAACAGGAGGCGTTGTGGGTCCACCTTCTGGATCTAAGACCACTTTAGTTAAGGTAGGACCATCTTCGGTTTCCTTTCCAGAGCTCCCAGCTGCGAACGAACCAGCAGGAGGACCACGCACATCGCCACTAGCACATCTAGATTGCTCCCCAGCAATAGTTGGAGCCACGAACACCCTCCTAGCTTGGAAACAGAGCTGCCCAGTTCTAAAGGTTTGCTCACTGATAACCACCTGGAACACATACCTCCGCCCAACAAGGCTGCGGAGGGATGCTAGCAGCAAAATTTGGTTGGATGAACTTTCTTCCACGAGGTCAGCGGCAGTCTGCCGCACAACCAGCTCAGCCACACCTCCAAACAGAAATATTTTTGCACGGCCAGTGTTGTCCTCGATAACCACATTTAGCTTGTAACTAAGATACCAATATAAGGCACGTCAAAAAAAATTACAAGACAGGGATTTGGAAGGGAATGCAGTATCAAATTATAAGGGCTACCTGGGAATGACTACTGGCTTCATTTCATCACAGTTAGTACATTCAAATCCTTCAAAAGTTGGCTTTAGCCCTCGCTTGCACTTACTGCACCCTTTGTACCACCAACCATTTGTAACATCAATTTCTTTAATCTTTGCATCGCAAGTAAAACGTACATCCTGGTACACAAAACAAGGTAGAATTTGTTACTTTCACATAAAAACTTTACATGGACCTACCCTTAGAAACAGGCTTACATTTTTGTCGTGAGGATCCAAGGAGAGGAGCTCCGATATGCTCTTCCTATTAGATGTTGCATCGTCAATAGCGCCTGCAGCCGCACCACCATCCCCCGGTAGGAGCACGACCTCGGAACCTCTTCCCTCTAAGCTGCAAGCAGAATAAAGTGCACCTTAGAACACATATGCATGCAATACGTGGCAAAGGTAAATAACTGGGTGCACAGTAGGCAACCTAGCACGGAAAGCATTAACTTCAGGGGTATCAATGTTGATATACCACTTCGTTGCAGAACCGCTTGCACAAGTTGTAGCACCTATTTTTGCATTCAGTTTGGTGGGTTAGAACACAGCAAGGTGGGCCTAGCACCCATAGTACATAACTGATGATTAGCAAGGGAAGTACTAATACCCACCAAAGAACGTCTTCACCTGCATCCCAGCAAAAATGATAACAACCGGCTCATCATTCCCAATGGTCTCAATAAGGAACTCATCCTCAAAAGATGTTGCGTGTTCCCCCCATAATGTTACGGGCAAAACCCGATCACTGCAACATTATGTTCATTAGAAACACAGGAACCCTAGAAACGTTGTAAATCAGCTTGGAGCAAACCTTAGATCACGTATCTCCACTGATCTCCTAACAGAAGAGCCATTCAAACCACTATTCTGCACCACTGGATGGTTGTAAGTTGACCAATAACATCTGTTGCCCAATCATTCAGGGTATCATCATACAATGGAAAATGCCTTGCCTAATGTAGAACCAAAGGCTGGAACATAAATAATTACTGAGGGTGCGTACCTACTAAACCATCTCCTTTCCTTCCCTTGTGATCTAAATCCTCAAAGTCAACGAAGTTAAAAAAGTAATGCGGCAGATTTGTGGCCAAGTCAGCAGATAATTCCTCAACAGCAGTCCATGATGTGAAGAAGATTGATTGGTTGCTGGGAACAGCGTTGAACTTCCTTACTTGCCTACTAACTTGAAATTTTTTTATCATATAAGAGCGACCTTCCACCAGAAGTTTGGCAAATTTGTTCATGTCTTTTTGCCCAATGGAAGCTATAATGCCTATGCCCTGATGCACCAAAAATTGAAAATCACATAGCAACTACTAAGGAAAATATGTCAGATGCATATGTAAATTGTCGTACCTCTTCATCAACTAGAACAAGTTCCATACCACTAAAAGACCTCCCCTTAGAGGTCCCAGATACCGTCCACATCCTAGCAACTCTAACCCTAATGCACCAATTGTGTCTCGATGGATTTATTTGTGACAATAAGTTGTACTCCATCTGTTACCAGATCAATCAGCAAGGAAACAAATGAAACTATTGTCAAATGGAGGATTGTGGTATGTGATATTTAAAAAAAAATATAAGATGCGGATGCACGCTGAGGGCGCTAGACATAAAGATATAGCCTAAATGGCATGGGGTGTGTGGAGATGAGAATGCATAGGAAAATTACCAAAGAGATCGGAGGATTTCTTTGTAGACAATATTTTGGGTAGCATTAGTATTTGGGTCTGTATCATCGTCAATTAGGATCCTAAGGCCCTTCCTAGATGTTACACGTGATATAGCAACGTAGAGCTGACCATGGGAGAAAACTGGGCGTGGCAAGTATAGACCAACATTCTGCAAAGTTTGCCCTTGGCTCTTGTTTATGGTCATTGCATAACACAAACGAACTGGAAATTGCCGCCTACTAAGAACAAATGGCCATTTAGTGCTTGATACATGCAAGGCAATCCGAGGAAGAAGTACCTTGTCACCAATGTGTGATCCAGTTATAATTTGAGCCTCCAATACCCGAGCACCTAACTGTGTTATTATAAGACGTGTACCATTGCAAAGGCCAGCGCTCTGATTTAAATTGCGCAGTAGCATGACAGGGGAGCCTACCTTAAGCATAAGCTTGTGATGAGGGATACCTTTAAATTGGAGCGAATTTAAGAACTCAACAGGGTAAAGCAAGTCTAGATTACCATTCTCCTTTGAGGATTCAACCAATGTATCTGAGCTGAGGTATACCTTTTCATTGCCTGGAACTAAAGAAAGAATATGGCTATTAATTTCGTCGATGGTGTCGTTCTTCGGAGCTATAATAGCCATTTCCCTCAGGTAGGTTGGGTCTGAATATGATGCCTCCAAGTTGGGATAAGTAGAACTTATAATATCATCGATAGCATAATCTAGTCTTGGGACTAAGGTGTCACTTGGTATCTCAATCAGCTCCGAGTCCCCGTCATCAATCTCAGCGGTACCTTTTGCCGTACCATCACCAACACTCAATACCCAGTCACTGAAGTCTTTCACCTCCTTAGCTGCTAAACCACTCCTCCCCATCCCAAGTATGCGCATGTTGGTTGTAAGTTTTAGTATCTTAACATGGTCCCACAAATAAGAGTTGGTGATTGATGCATCAATTGTGTCTAGCCTATTATCACCCTCAACTACGGGCAGCACTTGCCGGAAATCTCCACCAAGTAACATTGTCTTCCCACCAAACATCCGGTCAGAATTTGAGGAGTCCAATTGACCAAGAATGTCACGCATACTACGATCCAACGACTCAAAACAATGGCGGTGAGTCATAGGAGCCTCATCCCATATTATCAGAGAACTCTGCACTACTAAATCAGCAAGGAAAGTACCCCTTTTAATATCACACATTGACGACTCATCAATAACAATGGGAATTTTAAATCGGGAATGCGCAGTACGGCCTCCAGGGAGCAAGAGCGCAGCAACCCCTGATGAAGCTACAGCAAGAACAATGTGTTTCTCCGATCGCAAGCGTGAAATGATTGCATTCCAAAGAAATGTCTTCCCAGTTCCACCATACCCATATACAAAAAAAGCACCGACCAATTTTCCCATAAACTGACTGTATGACAAAATCATATATATGCCTCTGTTCAGAGTTTAATTGGTTAATGAGAGTTTCATGCACACGCAAGAGCATTTCACTGTCGTAAGCTAATTCCTCAGCCATCAATCTATTTTTCACCTTGCTGCAAAGGGTTGGATCAGGATTTGGTAGGCCATAATCAGTCATTGAGGCACCATTCTTGACAAATAATCTATCGAGTTCAAGTAGGACAAGATTTCTCAGATGTTCTTCTGGCACTTTATAACGAGGCAGGCCTACCATCTTTCTAATTTTATGGTGTATATCATCAGCGAAGTACGTATAGAACTCAGAAAATAAAGAAGGTGCATCACAAACAGAGCAAAAAAGTATTATAGTAACAAGCAACTGGCGCATTTGAGAAGCTGTACCCCAAACAGATGCTTCCTTGAGACATTCACGCCACTCATTGTCGTCACCAAGAAGTCCAGCAGCTTGACACGCATCCTTAAATGTTGGGTGCAGGACACCACTAACTGTATGAAGGTCCTCATACGATGTAGCACCCTTGGCAACATTCAGAAGCATACGGAGGTAGTAGAGCTCACCACAGCTAGGATTGATATATATAGCCCTGCCGATCTTTCTAGATCCCTTACGTGAATGCCATGCCTTAGCCTTTCTATTCCAAACCCATTTTGTTGGGAATTCTATGTATGTTAACTCTCGAGCAGCTGGGAAAATCGTATTAGCAATAAACCACTCTGTTAATGTTGTCTGCATGTAACGAGGGTCATCTACAATATTGGCCAATGGCTGGTCAGCTGGGTACACAACACTATTCATCAAGGGAAGATGCACAGCTAACCTTTCCACTGCTGGCGTCCTAAAGTGGATATCAAATTCGAACATACGCCAGATAGCCTCGTGGGAGGATAAATAGCGACAATCAATGTATTCCCGGACCTCGTCAACATCATCAGGGTGCTTCTGCGCATTTACTGGCTGGTCACCAAGGCTGCTAATGGCTTCACCATGGGAATCACTACAGGGCGCACCAGCTCCAAAGGTCTCGATGACAGCCCTAGCACGGTCTGGACCTTTTGTAATATACTTAAACAGGTATTTGATTAGATGGGTTTTATTGCACCACTCCACATTTATATGGGCCCTAAACCGTTTCAATAATGCCAAATTATAGGGGACAACCCACCCATTATCAAGCCTAATTCCATATCGCTCAACGAAATTTGCAGCCTCAGGCCCGCGCCTGTACTGCACGAAACCATCCTCACCTACTATTGTGCTTGCTTCGTAACCCTTAGGGAAGAATTTTGAGCACCTATTATTTTTCATGCACGCGCATTTTTTGTTAAGCTCGCCACAAGGGCCATGCACCATAAATTCATCGACAATACTATAACCCAAAGGATCGACTGATTTATCCGGTATCTCTGCAGATATTATTGAGTCAATAAAAGAGGGGGGAGGGTCCTTTGTATTACCTTCAAGCCAAACCAAAATATGGACGTGAGGCAGGCCGCGCTTCTGAAATTCCACAGTGTAGAGCACTACGACCAAGAAACAATAGCAGCAATATTAACTCACGGCAGAGCACATCGTTTCAAAAAAAATATGCATGTATGCATGCACATATACACCCAAACAATATATTCAGCGCCTTATTTTCAGCAACCACAGCGCAAGGCAGGTGAACAAAAAAGGAAACAAAGCGCGCGATACCAACAGGCCTACTGCCCACTCTCATACATTGCTGCGCCCTAGCATGGGCTGGGGCTTTTGTAATATACTCAAAGATAATGGAGTATTTAATTGCAAAGCACAACAAAATATATGTGCCAAAAAACTGATACTCATACCTACTTGCGCCTTCCCAAAGTAAGTGCCTTTCTTCAACTCAGAAACAAGCTCGTCGACCTTTAATTTGAAGACTCGGCTAACTATGTCAGGTCTAGCGTAAGGACTCTACCCTGGAATAAATGCAAGAGCGTCAGCTATTTCCTGCCACTTTGGATTGCAGGTAAAAGTAATAAACAGGTCTGCGGACCCATAAAATCGACAGATTGCCATTGCATCCTGATAGTTCTGTATCATGTATCTTTTACTCCCAGTGAAGCTAGCAGGTAAAATAACCTTTTTCCCAACATTGTTTCCATCCACATCACCCTTAAGCAGAGCATCTTCAATACCCTTGTACACCTCAGACCTTAGATTTTTGTTATTTTTTACAACGTATCTAAGCCTGTTCTCCTCTACAGATGCATAAGCATCGACAATGTACTGCTGAAATAGCCGGTCACCGCGTATCAGTGTTGTTGCCTCACATCTACGTTGCTGTAATCGGAAAGCATAATATTCAAGCATGGTTACCTCACCCCTAACTCCAACACGCAAAGTTCCTGAACGGTTATATTTAATTCCTAACTTGAACCCTTGCTCCCCATAAGGGAACAGGATTGGGTACTGTAAGGCCATATAGTTTGCATGAAGATTGCTGATTCTTCTAAGCCCACCACCTCTATCCTGAATGATTACGTCAGGACTCTTCTTATCTTCGGAGAAATCCCCTACTATTAAACCAGCTATCTCAGATCCTGCTGGTGCACTATACTGAGGTGCTTCTTTTGACCTATCGTGCAGGAGCCTAAGGCGTAAAGGTTGGACTTGGCTTCCTCCCAAAAGGTCCCTAGCTGCCCTAAATGATTTTACCAGCTCATTCGACTTGTCGAACATCCGTACCAAGCCTTCGACAATTTTTTTATCAACTCCATTATCTTTATCGCACTCCCTGTCCCTATCAAAAATTGACATTCGATTCTGAATCTCATTTTCAGTGTCAAAAATATAGAGTTGTGCATACACTGGGGGTTTACCCTCATCCGGTAGCAAAGAACCAATCCGATGATGGACCTGACCATTAATTTTGAACACATATGGCCCAGGTTCCTTATTTATACCAGTATCAATTTTGGCACCAAGTGATGTGAAAGCGAACATTGAATTATATGATCTTATGGACTTAATGAAGTATTTAGACAAAACATCACCGTGTGGATCCAGCAACCCAGCCAGGAACTGAGGAGGATCCCTTTGAAACGGCAAGACAACTTTACCTCCACGACAACAAAGATGGAAACGAATACAGCCTCCTTCACCTGAGTAGGACCTTTTCACGCGTTCCTGGTGCCAGAACTGCACGCCGCAGTACTGGCACGCGTGCGCAGGAGGGCCGTAGTATGAAATCCCAGGTGTAAGGTACACTGTACATCCATCAGGAGAATAGGTAAGCCACACAAACGATCACTCAAATGGTTCTTTTATGAGTGCCTCTAATAAAATAATCTAGGCTAAATATTCGCACCTTGATTTTCCGCCTGGGCCAGACACTTTCCTGCACCACGAATCAAAACCAGCGTTCACTAATAAATAGGGGAACCTATAAAGTGGACACAAAGAATCATTCAGTTCACCTTCTTTCTTTCCCTGTCTTGTGGATCTTCGGCGAGCTTGCCTCCCATGAACTGTACCCTCAGCAGTTGCCACTGATGGAGAAGGGAAGAAAAAATCTAGCATAACTATCATGTCAATAAAATCAAAACTATACTCTTGGGGCATGAGAATGGAAAGAGCAAAAGTCCATGGGCAGCTTTTTCGTGTTTCCATAATCACCAAACAAGTGCAGGCAACCTGCATGGATCCCACGCATACTGGTATTTGTGTTTGTAAAATTATTCCTTGCATAATTCGTTCCTTGCAGGGGGGGGGGGGGGGGGAAACACCTTGCTAGGAGGCCAAACAGGTTCTCTGTGCGGGATCGCTAAGTCCATTTCCATTATCTGGCGGACATCATTATCCCCAATCTTCCCTATTACAGGGCCAGCCTCAGGATTTCGAACATGGTATTCAAATTCTCACAAGGGTAAAAAAAAAATTTCATGGCTTAAATCCTGGTACCTGGCATCTATAAGTGAGTATAACATCAATTAGTGCAAATGGGCTATATAATATAAGAGGAACAGAATGAGCTATCTAAGTTGGATCAAACGCAATGATCAAACTAAAGTAATTAAAATAGGAGGCTTTGCAATCTCGTCACTAATATTCCAATTGAAGTAGGCAGCTGTATACTTTTAGTACCTATTAGGTACCTCTTATCGCTAGTGCTCCATAATACATGACGAACAGGCCACCAGGAGTCAAATCGGAACCAACAAGTTAGTACCTCCACCGAGACGCAATTCCTCGCTCGCGGTTCACGGCTTGGCTGCCGCTGGCCACCGCGGAGGTGTGGAACCCCTGTGGCGGTGCGGCCTTAGCGGCTAGTGCACGGTGGCCGCTCGCCGCTCGGCTGCCGCCGGCCCTACGAAGACGCAGAGCCCTTGCAGCATGCAGGCCTAGCGCATATGCGCTGGGACGCTTGAAGCTTGCCGCTCAGTTGCCGTCAGCCGCCGCGTAGACGGGGCTTCTGTAGGCCTAGTGCTCGCTCGGCCTCCGCCGGACACCCTCGTCGAGCCGAACAGCCGGGCGCTGCCCACTGTGCAGGCAGCGCTGCTGCGCCAGGGACAAGACGACCGGGCCGGCCGGGCACTAGTTGCGGCAAGGCGGTGCTGGTGGGGATCGGTTGGGCGGGAGGCTGGCTAGGAGCACGTTTTTTGGGCTACTTGAGCCTGTGTGGGCCGGCGGGGGGAGGCGGGCTGCTAGATTTTTTAGGCCAAAGTACAGACTGGAACACCAGAAGCCTGTATTGTTGTATAATTTTCGTTTTCTCCAATCAAATACATAGGGTATACTGTATACATAAATTTGTTGGTAAAAGATCATGGCATCCAGTTGAGTACCCTTGTGTTTAATGGGGCCCGCCACTGCCCTATCACCTTCCAGGAGCACCCGTATACAATTTCAGCTCTGTATCTGCTAAACTTTTTCCCCAAAATTCTACCCTCAAAAAATTCTATTCGAAAAGGTGGTAAATGTTGCTCTTTAATTTATTATTCCTATTTTGGGGTGCCCATTATTAATTTCCTGTGATCTCAACGCATAATATTTTGTTCGGTGCATGTGTACTGCACGAACACCTACGTATAGCAAGGGAAAAGATGAAACAACATGACGGTGCCAGCACACCTGATGTGCAGGTAGCTGCTTCTTTACGGCGCCGTCTTTTCCTTGTCTGTTTAGACGAAGAAGCAGCATCCATATGGCATTTCTATACCTGTGTCAGAAGGCTGCAAGACCTACCTGCTAAAAAGGACGTCAAGAAGAAGAAGGGCACAAATAAAAGGTAACCAAAGAAAATCATAGAGCAAGGCAAGTCAAATAAAATACATAATTAGCAACGGAATGTATTAAACAACGGTAAATAGTACATAGTTACAA
The DNA here is from genome assembly GCF_016808335.1 of Panicum virgatum. Classification (NCBI taxonomy): domain Eukaryota; kingdom Viridiplantae; phylum Streptophyta; class Magnoliopsida; order Poales; family Poaceae; genus Panicum; species Panicum virgatum. The sequence continues at coordinate 737,825 of NC_053142.1, read as the reverse complement.
AAAAACACGTGAGCTCTCTATAGAGGCCCCCAAAACGCACGTTCTTACTCTGTCTCATAATTATTCATAACCCCTATTAGCACGGTAATTATACAAATTTTATTTCTCCAAAACTATAGTAGGACGTTTATTATATCTCATCAGTTGTCTACACAAATCACTTCTCTAGAATATGTCACTTATCTAGGATATTGCCGGTTCGAACTATACATGGCTGTATAGCATGCTATGTTAAGAAACGCACCGTTTAGCTAGACCCAAAGATCTTTGCAGCTGCCAATAATTCTAGTGGCTCAAGCGTGCACTATATCAAGACTGCGGGAGAGGGTGCGCTGAAGGGAGGGGTGCGATGAAAAGAAGGCAGCCCCATGCTTTTATAGCCAGGCGACGCACTAGACGTCAAGGAAAGTTACAGAGATGAACAGACGGGTGAGAAAATGGATACCTATATGCAATAGTGCACATTCATTAAATGTTGTGTCCTCCCTTGAGAACGGTTCTACCAAGCACACCAAATTTCACTGGCTTGGTGGCAGCACCATCAATGCACAAGCTCACATCGCTTTCAAAGTTTGGAGGAAGGTGGCAGCACCATCAATGCACAAGCTCACATCGCTTTCAAAGTTTGGAGGAAGGACGACATCAACTTGCAGACCAGCCTGACGCAGTACATCAACTTGCACTGGATGAGCACTCCCAACCTTCAGAGAAAGGAGAATGAGTTTATCTGAGTCGCACAAATTATATCGAATGGATCAGCTTCACGAGGCTAACGTGGACACGCTCGGAGGCTGCCGAAACGGCGCGGCCTCATACTTCTAATTTGAGTAAGGAATGTTCTCACGCTTTTGTTTTTTAATTCCAATGTGTCTGGGCCTGATGTAGCATATAATATTTAACACCTCCACCCCTGTTTCAGAAAAATCACCTTTCTGGCTTGAAGAGAAAATACCTGAAGCTTCAGTTTGATACTGTACAGCAGCTAATGCGTGTAAGAAATGACCTATTGCATGTTGTTGAGAAGAATGAGGAAAAATTAGATGCTGTGGAGGCATTTGAAACAATTCATGGTGTAAAAAGGTGCCTATAAACTTTTCAATGTCCATCTTATTCTGGTCTAAGACATTTTAATGATTCCTATGCAGAATAACTTATATAGTTCTTTTTCTTAGTTTTATTTGGAATAAAGTTTACTGTCTTGCCCATTTTTGTGTTTATTTGTCAACTTATAGTCTGTTCCTCTTGTGCACCATGATAGGGTAGAAAGGCCACAAGATTACATAAATTACATCATTGATTTACGTGAATATGATGTTCCGTATCATGTTCGTTTTGCTATAGATAATGGTGAGCACTATACCTGCAAATCCTTTATTTTCTCACATGCTGATTTGTCACTGACGCTTTGGTACTCCAAAATCAAAATGTTCGCAGATGTGAGATGTGGACAATGGTATAATGTTAGCGTATCTGGTTCTGATGTTTTACTTCAGAGAACGGAAGACCTGCTTCAGCGTGCAGAAGTGCATGTATGTGCGTTTGATATTGAGACCACAAAGCTGCCCCTGAAGTTTCCAGATGCTGAATACGACACTGTAATGATGATTTCATACATGATTGATGGGCAAGGTTACCTGATATTCAACAGAGAGGTTTTGACTTACAATTCTTTGCCCAACGCTTGTTATCACCTTTTGGTTTATTATATCCATCTATGGCTTAAAAGATTCTTCTCTTTATTTCCTGGGCGTACTGCGCCTTGGGCAGCATTAATCACCTTAAACACCATCCTGATGTTCGTCCATTGTCTCACTTCTTACAGATTAACATATTTTCATTTCTTTTGCAAAAGGAGTTTTTTAAAAAAACATATGATTTGTGTGTTAGAAAATGCTTTAAAAACAGATACCTTGTGTGCTGTTCACTGGATACATACTTCAAGATCAGCATCTTTAAAAATGCAACAATCCAAATCTGTTACAGATAGAACTTGTGCTCATTATGGCATTGGCAGGTGTGGTAACATGCAGGAATTGATGGAAAAAATACACAGCCTAAGCAGATTATATTTATATATCTGACGAAATCATTATTTTAGCTTATTCACTTTTGTTGATTGCATTTGCAAAGATGCAGATGTTTCTCAATCAAGTTTATACAAATCACTATTTTTATTTGCTCCTTGTAGTGTGTTGGGGAAGACATTGAAGATTTGGAGTACACACCTAAACCAGAATTTGAGGGGAATTTTAGAGTTAAGAATGTTCCAACTGAGGTATGGACATCTTTCACTTATTTTGTTCAGCATAATATGAATTGTATGCATCCTAGCTATTTTGCTAACTCCCTTTGTTTTTGATGTTTATAGTTGGATCTGCTTAAAGTATGGTTTGCTCATATGCAAGAGGTTAAACCTGGCATTTATGTCACATACAATAGTGACTTTTTTGACTGGCCATTTTTAGAAAAGAGGGCTGCTCACCATGGGATAAAAATGAATGAGGTGCGATTTCTTTTTGTTTTAATTTGGGCTTGGTTTGGCATTGCGTGGATTATTATAATCTTGTTTTGTGGAATTGCTTTTAGAATTTTTTGTGTTTCGTTAACTGCTTTTCTTCTAAGCTAAGTTGCAACAAAAGATTTTATTGAACTATCCTAAAAATAAATGTAGTGCACAGGTAAGCAGCTGCCTGATCCTTGGTTGTGGTGGCTATGGCTTTTTGTTAGAAAAAGTTATCCTTCTACACTCCCTTGAAGTAGCACGTTTGCCTGCTTATCTCAATGAATGATTTGATCTGCTTAACCTGTTTTTGATGGATTGAACGGTGGTCAGTGATATTGTCGCATAGCTTCTGTGGCACCTAGTTTTGCCATTTTGCAGTACATGTGGATGATATCATCGTCGTCATCATCTTTGTCTTACAGCTCCCTCATCCGTGTGATGATGAGCTGATGGCAAAAGGGGTGGATACAATAACAGTGGCAGTAATGGTGTCAGGCGTGGTGGAAGATGGTAGGATATGTCATGCATAGGTGTTCAGGGACCAAATTGAGTACAACAGATAGTAGCGGAGGTTGAGAGGGGACAGACCACATGTGGAATCATGCCATGATATGGTGCTGGTCATGGTTTTTAAGTCGTCGCCTAGGCGTCGACTTAGCGTCGAGGCGGAAATCGATTCCTGGCGTACCTCATGCGTATGGCGTTCAGAGTCGTCGGCTAGGCGGCTATGGCGTTGATTTTTCCGCAAGGCGAGTGCCGCACGGACAATATTGCGAGCGCGCACGGGTGAAAAGTGGGGCTGCGGGGCTGCGCGGGAAGGGTTGCGCGCGCGGGAATCGGCAGCAGCGGCGGGCGTTGGGAAAAGGGGGCCGCGGGGCCGCGCGGGAGGGTTTCGCGCGCGGGAATCGGCAGCAGCGGCGCGGACGCGCGTACACGTCCCGTCGTGATGTGTCTGGTGAGGTAGCAGATTTAGAAATAGAGGGAAAAGGAGAGGGCGGGTGGCCGGCGGCACCTCGAATCCTCAAGCGGCGACGGGTCGCGGCTGCTCCAATCCAGCGTGCCTGCTCTCCAATCCCATGGCTCCAGCCCCTTCTCCAATCGATCTGCCTCTTCTTCCTCTTCTCCAACCAATCTGGGCGGATTCCCTCCACTCCCTCTCCATCCAAGAGCTCCTGGTTGTTCTTCCGCCTCCCTGCCAGCACCCCCTCCCGCAGCTGCACAGGTTCCTCTTCCTCTCCTCTTCTTTCCCTCTGCTCAGTTGTTTTTGCTTATGCTAGTGCTAGGTTGCTAGCGCGTCTGCTTGTGCTTGGAATTGGTGCTCTTCTCTGCTGATACTTGCGTGAATTTGTAGTGTGTGCCTGTCTGATGCATGTGCTCTGCTCTGCTTTTGCTTATGCATGTGCGTGTACTGCCTTTTGCTTGGCCTGTGTGGGTTGGCTTTTGTTTAATGACTGTGTGCTCCTAGTGTAGTATATGAATCTCTATGTTCTGCTTCTTGTTCTGTTAAGTTAGGAAAAAGTGCCTAATTGTTTATGTTTGTGCTACTCTGTTCTAAATGAGGGTATGTGTATGACGTCGCCTCGCCACGCGCCTTTTTTCGCCTAGGCGTCCGGAAGGGGGTGGGTCGCCATACCTCGCCTTACCGCCTTAAAAACAATGGTGCTGGTTTAATAGGTCTTTTCTGGCCAGATGGTATATACATGCGTGTGCAATGAGAGTAATGGTGATGCGGGTTGCCATGGTGGCCAAACCAGGTTATGCGGTAGCCCAGTGCCACAACCATTTCAAAATCTTGCATCATGGGGTTGGGGTGAATTGATCCGGCTTTAGAAGTTTAGGGGCTTTGACTGAAGAAAGAGTAGTTTGGAGGAATCAAGTAGACAAAGATGATACTTAAAGGAAATAAAATGGGCGTTGCCCATTATCTCGGGCTGTGGCAACTATTTTATAAGATGTCCAAAATATCTTCCAACCAGTTATTGCAAAACAATGTGATGTAAGAAAAAGCAATCTGCAGCTGAAGGAAAAGGAAATAAGACTGGGTACTCTAGTATCGTTCTCTATGATACCATGCACACATTTTCTTTTATCAATTTGTTTGTGGCCTAGAGCAGATTAGAAAAACTTGGAAGCGCCTAAGTCGATAAGTGTTTCATTTCTTGTTCATTTTTTCTTTTTGTTGTTGCAGGAGATTGGTTTCCAATGTGACAATAATCAGGGGGAGTGTCGGGCTAAGTTTTCTTGCCATCTTGACTGTTTTGCTTGGGTGAAGCGAGACAGTTACCTTCCACAAGGACGCCAAGGTCTAAAGGTGACACATCACTTTTTTCTCGAACGTGCAGGAGAACTGAGCATCATTATATTAAGAAGAAAAGGGAGGGGTTTTATCCCCCCCCGCCCAAAAAAAATGTTACAGATGAAAAGGGGCTGTAACCCCACCCCCCACCCCCCTACCCCACTCCCCCAAAAAAATACATCTACACAATACATCTACACTGACTTGTCTTTCGAAGAAAAAACTAGACTAGACCAGGACTGGACCAAAAAACTAACTGTCTCTAATCATTTCTATGCATGTGCTTGGTTTCAGTAATAGGTGTCTTATTGAAATCAATGTTTTTAAATCGGTAAGGCGAGGTGAGGCGACCCACCACCGCCTTATCGCCTAGGCGGGCTAAGGCAGACTAAGGCGACAACTTAAGCAAGGCGAGCCGCCACCGCCTTGTCGCCTAGGTGACGCCTTGAAAACATAGATTGAAATCACAAAATAGTACAAATTTTAGTGATGTAGAGTGTGCAATATTTGAATAAACAATTAATATGCCTAATTTTAACATTTGCTACTCACTAGCACTATAAGGTTACTCATCTGACTTTAACTGATTGCGAGACAGCCCAAATATTTTCTTTTTTTTTTTTGCATTATCTGCATATTATGTTGCTTATGCTAATCTTTTTTGCCTCTTTAACTTTTTTGTTTCTCTTACATTTTCACACCTGCAGGCTGTTACAGAAGCCAAGCTAGGTTACGATCCTCTGGAGGTTAATCCAGAAAATATGGTTTGCTTTGCAATGGAGCAGCCACAGGTAAGTATGTCTGTCTTGATTCTGAAATTACAGTCACAAAGGGAGTTTGTGCAAATATGGCTATGTGACTCTGTTTAGTTGTATTGATTGCACTCGTATCAATTTCAAATATTTTCCTATGTTAATTTTCCATTCCATTGTTTCTTTTTCAGACAATGGCTTCTTATTCCGTATCAGATGCTGTTGCGACATACTACCTATACATGACTTATGTCCATCCTTTCATCTTTTCTCTTGCAACCATAATACCTATGTCACCTGATGAGGTATTGCGGAAAGGAAGTGGGACACTTTGTTAAATGCTGCTAATGGTCCAGGTGTGTTAATGAAACTTTGCTGCCATTCAGTACCATATTTGTTTTCAAGCATTACTTTTCTTCATGCTCAAGTTTTTCATATTTCGTGAGCTTTTGTATCTTTTACTTTAAGTTGGGCCATTAGATGGTTTTATCTTGTACTTTAAGTTGGGCCATTAGATGGTTTTATGTATTACATAAAGCTTTTTTTTGTTAATTAACAGGATGCAAGGTTATGAACACATACTTATTTTCAAACACACACACACGCACGCGCGCGCGATTTTACTATTGTTTGGCTAGGATTTGGACACATGGGAATGTGCACGACTATGAATACTGTAGTTATTTCAGTCTACCTTTGATTATTCTGATGCTTGCTAAAATGAGTTTGTTTTAATGTACAGGCATTCAAGGGTAATGTCATTTGTCCTAACAAGCACCAAGCTGATCTCGAAAAATTCTACAACAACCGTTTATTAGAAAGTGAAACCTATATTGGTGGTCATGTTGAGTGTCTTGAAACTGGTGTATTTAGATCTGATCTTCCCACAAAGTTCCAACTTGAACCATCAGCATATGAGGTAACTCATTATTCATTTTCTGGAGTTGGTTAGGGTATGAATCTGTGCGCACTGATGGGATTTGGCACGGGAAATTTTAGTTGCACCTTCAGTATGTTAACGATCCACATTCTTCTTTCAGCAACTCATTGGAAATCTTGATCGTGATCTGCAATATGCCATTTCTGTAGAAGGAAAATTGGATATTGGTTCTGTCACAAATTATGATGAAGTCAAGGATGCCATAAAGCAAAAGGTATTAGATGCTTCCAGCAAGACAGTTTGATCTTCACTCTTAAGTCCAGCCTATCAAATGTCAAAGTAAAGGAAATATAATACCATAATGGACCAATAAAATGAAAATATCTATCTAAAATGAGGCTAATATATTCCAGCTTCAAATTGTTGTGTTTTGACAATTTGACTAAGACATTTATTTAACCTTGTAACTTGAGTACTTGGCCAACATACAAAGAATAGCTGTTATTTTCTAATTTTGTTATATAAGGATGTCCCTGTTGTAGTTGCATCAGTTGCATTAATCAAATCTTGCATCTTTTAAGAACGAAGCTTGTGTGACCTTTTTTGTTTTGTCAAATTCACAGCTTGTTTCATTGCGAGATCACCCAATACGTGAAGAGCGCCCTCTTATTTATCATCTTGATGTTGCTGCAATGTATCCAAATATCATTTTAACAAATAGACTCCAGGTATTCCCTTGTACTTTAGTATAATATGTCTAATGTTATATTTGTATGCGTTCTGATTCTGTGTAAGTATAACCTAGTTTGTAGAACCAGTAGGTCAATAGATTTTTGTTTTTGAGGTTGCCGAGAGCATATACAAAGGAATGATTACAAAGATGCTCCTATTTACTACGCATAAACTAACATAAAGTGACATTATTATCAAAACAGCTACTGAACATTTAAAGTTCCACCAGACACAGACATTAACCTAAACACATTCATTCCTGTTGTGGTGAGTTCCCTGGTATCCTCTGAGTGATTTATATCAGATGTGGTCATATAAGAAGTTAAAAGGAGCGTGATCTGGTGAGATACATGGCCTAGCTTTCCTCGCCGTAGTTTCTGGCTATTTAGCTGTTTGAAAGGATTGTATGCTTCATGTCCATGGTCCATTGAGTGTTGTTTTACTGAGGCGTCATTCTGGGTTATATAGACAATACAAAGAAGTGAGGGAGTGTTTAAATTGCTGCATTGCCAAAAATTCATCAAGCACTATTAATTTTCACGCACTAACTTCTGTAAAAAAAATCACTCACTAACTTTAGTTGTTAGGTGAATGTAGGCAAAGCACTCATTTCAGGACTCTTAGCTGTTAGAGTATATGAGTCAAGGGTAGTTTAATCTTTTCCTATTGTCTAGGGTTTGGGTGCTCATGTACTATATATATCCCCATTTGGGGCTGGTTAATCCATCCTATATTTCAGCCTCCATTCTTAATCGTAACATGGAATCAGAGCTCCAGGTTGTGTAGATCCGGCGCCGCCACCCTTCGTCATCCCGCTGCGCTGCCCTTGGGAGCTTCATCTTGCTCCTGGGGGCGGCATCTTCCTCCAGCCCCAAACCCATTTCTCTGTTTTTTTTAGTAGTTGAGTCGCAGCAGCAGCTGTCCGCCTGTCGCGGAGAAGTCGCCGTCCATCCTCAACCTCCGGCTGCCGCCGGACCTCGATTCGTCATCCCCGAGCGCAGATCGAGCGCCGCCGGGCCTTGATTTGGCTTTCCCGGCCGCAGATCGAGGGTGCCCAGTCGTCGCCGGCCCTCCCCTGCGGCATAGCAGCAGCAGCACATCTTCCCGCGGAGCCGTCCGTCCGCTCCTCTGCTCCGCATCGTCGTCAGCCCGTCGGGCGGATCCGGCCGTCTTCATCCTCGCGGTCAGCGCAGCCCGTCGCTGCCGCCGTCCACTCGGCCCGTCGCGGCCGTTCTTGCGCGGCCCGTCGCCGTGCACGCGGCCCGTAGCGTCGCAGCCACCCGTCGCGGCCTGTCGTGGCCTCCTCTGCTGCTGCTCGTCGGCCGTCGCGGCCTCCTGCGCTGCCGTCGCGGCCCCCTTCTGGGCCGCCATCGCGGAGCCGTCCGCGCCGCCCGCGCGCGTCCGTCCGGCCGTCCGCTCCGTCCGTGCCGTCCCTGCTCGTCTGCTTTGTCCGCGAGAGGGGGAGCTGCACGTCGCAGCTCGTCTTCCTCTCCCCGTTGCGGCTCGTCCCGGCGTGGATCCGCGGCGCCGCTGTCGCCCGCCCGCCCGTCGCGAATCAGCTCGTTGCGGCCATCTCCTGCCTCCCGTGGCAGCAGCACGTCCTCTGCTGCATCCGCCCGTCGCGGCTGCCCGCCCGTCTCTTGCGTGCTGCATCTTCCTGCTATGACTGAGGAACTTGCTGGCTGTCTCTTGTGTGCTGCTGCTGCCCACCTGGGTCTTCTTCCTTGCCTCCCATTGGGGCTTTTGCAGTGCGGACATGGGGTGTTTGTGCGGCTCTGTGCTGCACGTCTCTGTTTTGCATCACCTTGTATTCTTGTGTTGGCCAATTGCTTCTAGTTCATCTCCATATTTTGTCCTGCTGCTGCCATATCGCTGCTGCTTGCTGCTGCCTGCTAGTATCTGCTATATTAGAGTCTTTTGTCTCATGTCCAGCTAGCATCTCCGTCGTCCCAATTCCAGTGTGTCCACCAATGCTAGTGTCTATCCAAGTCCAATTGCATACATCCAGTTCGTCAATGCCGTGCGAGTCCACAAATTCATTGTCAGATCAGTCGATCTTTTTTTTATGGTTAGCTGAGTCCCATCGATTTAGCTAATCTCGTCATCATCATTGTGGTGCGGCAATGCCCTCTTGGTCCCTTTCAGAGCCGTTTTGCTCCACGTCATGATCAATGGCCGTCTATTTGTCGTCATCACATTCCTGTCTCACCACTTGCTGTCTTGCAGTGGTGCTTTCTATCTTTGGCTGGTTTGACACATCTCACTATTCTTGTCAAGTTCAAAGTCTCCAAAGCAAGATTCATGTTTGAAGAGTCGACGTACTGGTTTGTGAAGACTTGTGGTATTTGCTGAAGTACGGTTGTGAAGGCAATACCCTCTTGTGGAGGAGCATTTTCTACATCGACAAGTTCAAGAGTTGCATGCTTTGGTGACATCTTTGATTTCGGACTTTGGATGTATCAATTTCATGTTTATGTTTGAGTCTAGTGCTTATGTTTAGTCTAGTGCTTAGTATCAACTCTCCAAATGCAACGACATTGCATTCACGTTGCATTTGAGAGGGGGTGTTAGAGTATATGAGTCAAGGGTAGTTTAGTCTTTTCCTATTGTCTAGGGTTTGGGTGCCGGTGCTCATGTACTATATATATCCCCATTTGGGGCTGGTTAATCCATCCTATATTTCAGCCTCCATTCTTAATCGTAACATTAGAATCTAATCTAATCTAATCTAGATATTACACACTGCTGTCAACGACAAGTTGACAAGGTTGCTTCAGCGCAAGGGGTGCCAGGGCCACAAGTGCATGCCTTGCCTAGTTAACCTTGTGCCAAATTTTTTTAATATTGGATAAAACAAACATTTGTGCGCCTTTTACTCAATACCTTCATCTCCAATAATTGTACTGAGTTTTGCACACAAACCAATTTGCCCAAAGCTTAAGCTGTCAGGAAATGCTGAGCATGTGGCCATATTTCAACAGGCAACTCAGTAGATTGCATGTGTAACAGTGCAAGTATTGATGGAAGTTGATAACTGCTATAGGGACAACTAAGGCCTCTTTGAATCAATTAATCTATTCCATGAGGCGATTTAATTTCTTCTATCTTCTAAGTTGTACCATCATATTATGCATTGACATGCTTATGTCAATCAAATGAACTTTTTTCTGCTTCTTGTTTGCAGCCACCATCTATAGTTACAGATGTGGACTGCACAACATGTGATTTCAATCGACCTGGCAAAAATTGCCTCAGAAAGCTTGAATGGGTCTGGCGCGGGGAGACCTACATGGAAAAAAAGAAGTACGTTCTACAAATTTATGTAATCTGAAATTTGATGAATTTTCTGATCTAATGCTATTATTTTTTTCGAACTACGCACAGGAGAGCTGCGTGTCATTTCATTAAGATAGAAAAAAAACAACAACGGAAACAAGGGGAAGAGCCAACACCCCCCAACACAAACCAACGCTAACTCAACCCTCTAACAACAGACAAACAACCAAACAGAAACAGCCACCTAGCATTTACGGGCCCTGCGCACTCCTTAGAAGGAGCTCTTGCAGACCGGAGGCTCCAGCTAAACCCCACATGTACCCCTCAGCGGCCACCTGGGCTGGCACTTTTTGCACCTGAGGTCGGCATCCATCAAAAACACATGTGTTCCTGTGTTTCCACAACTCCCAAGTGACTAGAATTACCAGGGAATTGAAGCCCTTTCTCAGCCCTTTGTCGATAGAAACAGCAGCCTTCTTCCACCAAGAAAAGAAGCGGCTCGAGGGGATAGGAGGTGCAGCATTCAGTCGGAGTTTAGTTAACACTACTGTCCACACCTCCGTGGAAAATACACAAGCGGACAAAATGTGATTAATGGTCTCTCCGGCCTGGTCGCAGAAGGGGCAGGCCGACTGGTGGGGTAGGCCTTGCTTCGCCAATCGATCGGACGTCCAGCACTTGTTGTTAATGGCCAACCAGACAAAGAACCTGCAGTTCGGAGGTGCCCAACTTTTCCAAACCCGCTTCCAAGGGGCAAAACCGATGATCCCAGTAAACATGGAGTTATAGGCCGACTTGCAGTTGTATGAGCCGGAGGAGGAGAGCTTCCAGCGATGTTGGTCCGGAATGTCGGGTTGAAGCATTATTCCATCGACCAAATCCCAGACAAGCAGGTATTCCGTAATAACCTGTACAGTTAACGCTCCTTGGATATCTTCCACCCATCTCCTGTTAGAGAGTTCCTGACTCACTGTACGCGTCTTTGCAATCTTTGCAGGGATCACACTGACAAGATTAGGAGCCCATTCAGCTAGGGTCTTGCCTTGTAGCCACCGGTCAATCCAAAATCTAGTGGAGGTCCCATCCCCCACAAAAGTGTCGACTGCAGCCTGAAATAGAGCGTGAGCTTTCCAGGGGACCTGGACTGGGAGCCCAGCCCACGGTCTAGACGAGTCTGTTTTCTGTAACCAGAGCCACCGCAAGCACAGCGCCCACCCAATGTCTATTATGTTTTGTAGTGACTATTATCACATAAAGAGGCAAATTGAGTCAGAGCTGATTCAATCTGGTGGTATCGCATCTTCAAAGCCTTTTCTTGACCTCTCAAAACCTGAACATTTACTTAAACTAAAGGATCGTTTAAAGAAATACTGCCAAAAGGTACTGTTTTTAAACTCATGGATAAATTCTCTTTTGGTGAGCCTTAGGTGAATTTCCTTATGTCATAATGCAGGCACACAAAAGAGTAGTTGATAAACCAATTACAGAAGTTAGAGAAGCTGGAATATGCATGCGTGAAAATTCATTCTATGTAGACAGTACGAAGGTCAGTCCAATGCTTACTATATTCACATTCCTTTTTAATTTTGATAGCATAGAGATAACATTGGTTTTCAGTGATGGACTATGGATAAAAGCCCCTACCCCTCCCACTATAACACCTGGGTTTTATGGTCGGGTTGGCTAGGTGGGGAGCTCTAACACAGTACCAGAGCCAAGGTCCCAGGTTCGAACCCCCCTGGCCACGCATTTCCGCTGCACGATTTCCCCTGCGCCTCTTTCGTGTGCTGAGACCTGCTGCGGGCTACGCCGGGCACTAGAACCTGCTGCAGGCTACGCCGGGCTCGCACGCCGTAGGGGGAATGATGGACTATGGATAAAAGCTCCCACCCCTCCCACTATAACACCTGGGTTTTATGGTCGAGTTGGCTAGGTGGGGAGCTCTAACATTCAGTCTGTCTACATTCTAGGTTTTCATGTAGCAAACTGCAGTTCTCTCTCTCCCTGACTATGCATAGCATTTTCTATTTTGCTACTGATGATTTAGATGGCATGCTCTAAAATATTCCTTAATTTGATAATTCCAGCTTTCGTGATAAAAGATATGAATACAAAGGTCTTAACAAAACATGGAAAGGAAAATTGGCAGAAGCTAAATCCAGTGGAAATTCTATGAAAATTCAGGAAGCGCAGGTTCAATTATGCACTATACATCATAAGACCTTGTTTATGTTTCAGGCATCTTATCTGTTTTCCTTCTCCCACTTGTCTTTTGCAGGACATGGTTGTTCTATATGATTCTTTGCAACTTGCTCACAAGTCCATATTGAATTCTTTTTATGGATATGTCATGCGCAAGTACGTAAAATTTAATTACAACATGGTTTTCATTTGTCTTCTTGTAGTATATTAGCTATGTAATAATGATGTATCTGTTGTGATTTAGGGGAGCAAGATGGTACTCTATGGAAATGGCTGGGGTAGTTACATATACTGGTGCGAAGATTATCCAAAATGCTCGGATACTTGTAGAAAAAATTGGAAGGCCATTGGAACTGGATACAGAAGGCATTTGGTGTGTTTTGCCTGGTTCTTGTCCAGAGAACTTTACTTTTAAGACAAAGTGAGTAAAGTAGAGCAATCAAAATTGATTTTAAATCAAGCTGTTTTATCATAATATTATGAAACTTTTATATAGCTTCTGTAGCTAATTCAAGACTGTATAGTATGTCCCAGATATTTCTATGATTGCGGATTGCCTAAGTTGAGTGTAGTGCTTTCTTGATTGCCTTTTCATCCTTGTGGTTTCTAACCTTTGACCATGCGCTGCTTCTTTTGTAATTTGATCAGTGAGTTGAGGCATTAGGTTATCAGGAAGCGATTTAAGCATAACATCAGCATAATTCCAGAAGAAGAATTTGTTGCATCTTAAAACTGAACAATTATTATGACCTCTTTCCCAAAGTAGTTGCCTTTGTTTACTGTGCAGATTTTCTCCAAGGCACAACTTTGACTACTCGTTATCAATTTAACACTTATTGGTGATATTTCAGGGTTGGGAAGAAGCTAACAATATCTTATCCCTGTGTCATGCTTAATGTTGATGTTGCGAGAAATAACACTAATGATCAATATCAAGTAAGAAATACATGTCTTGTTCTTCTGCAAGTTCTGTATTCTTCTCATCAACTATCATAATGTCATTAATTAGTTGGTTTCTTTGTTCTACTAGACACTGAAAGACCCAGTAAATAAGCTATATACAACACACGGTGAGTGTTCCATTGAATTTGAGGTCGATGGACCTTACAAGGTGAGTATTTTGATGTTATTACTGTTTCCCTTTTTTCTTCATGAAGTTACACATTCTCTTTTACATAAATGTTAAGTTTTCTACGGTTTAAAAAATATTAATGACTGAAGAGTTAATGATATTTACATATAAAGAAGAGGAAAATAAGTTTTTTTTTCAAAAGAAGTATAGAAAATCAGGAATTTTGTGGTCTTTAGAGGTAAGGAAATCACCATTTGTTTAACGGCGCTATCGACTTCACCACGCATTACAATTATTATTTTTTATAAAATATTTATAAACAAGTAACAGAGTTAATTGAACAAACTACAAATAACATGATCAATTCAACAAACTCCTAATTACACATAGCGGTATAATTTCTGTCATAGTTGAATTTGATTTAAAAAAATACCAGACCACATTAGATTTTCGGACACGTTAAATGAGCTAATGGTCTGATGGCCAGCACCAGACCAGATGTGACGTTGCAACATTGCAGATGGATTCCTCGTTTCCAGTCTGATTCTGGCAGGCTGATGGCGTGCGGCTCAATGGTGAAGGACAGCCAACCTGATGCGCCATGGAAGGTTGAAAAGTCTCCCAACTACGCACCATGGTGCATGCGTGTTCTTGCTCCGACGTGGCAGGGTAAAGTACGCCACTGTTGATACTAGCTGAACCAGATGTGCTCCGGTCAGGGCTAGAATTTTTGTTCGTATCCCCGTCTCTTCTCTTTTTCTTTTGGCCAGTCTGAACCAGATGATGCATTCCCGCTCCTCTCACTTTCACTCCCGCTCCTCTCACTTTCACTCCCGCTCCCCTCGCTCTCACCTCCCCTCGCTCTCACTCCCGCTCCTACGTTCTCACTCTTCTACTCCTGTAGCCTCTCTCACTCTTTTACTCCTCTCCCTATTCACTTCTCTCGTTCTCACTTTTGTAGACTGAATAGCATTGCCCTCCCTCTTTCTTATTCTCATAACTCTAGTTATAGAACACCAAACTAGGAAAGCGCAGGTGAGTTCAGTTAAATATTATTCTTACCTTCCACTCTTATTTTTCTTAGGCAAAATCTAAATTTTTAATGGTGTTAGCGTCTTTCTTTATGTACATCTATAATTTGCATATAATCAATTGGGTCGGATTACGTTTTGTAGGCCACACCACGCAGTCATGTCTGGAGGTCACGCTGTAGCGAAGCTTTATTTCAACTGCGGTCAATGTGGAGCAGCCCTATCTGATGGGGCTTTTTCAGTTACGATTTTTTTTACTTCACCAATCAATTTTCTCTTAGCATTCTAGTTCTGTCTTTCTATTGACATCGTTTTTTTTTCATTTTTATTTTTTATCAGTGCGACAAAACATTTTCTGTGGAAGAAAGCTGTCAACGTCTACTTTGTTGTACATGCGCATAATATCACGAGAATCACTTCAAACAAGATGTTTATCGAGCACGTAATCTCGATAATATCATTTCAACTGGTACGTTTGTTTGCACTTTTGAGGAATGTGCCCAAGATATACCTGCACCACAGTATAGTGATCATCAGAGGATGTGACCGTACAAAAGACTTGCATGTCTAATATGTAATCAAGGATTCGCCTCGATATCACTGAGGTCACATCTTCTGAGACAACATCAGTTCAACCATTACTAGCTTAATTATGGTTATCTCAATACTGGTCTTAACATCTCTAATGATAGAATGTGTGTTTTTAGCGGTAGAGAGGAAGACTTTGTGTTCTTCATTGCAGGCACAACCTTTTATTTTGTCTGGCTTGGTGCATCAGCTGCTGCTTCGTCTCAATCGTCTACTTTTTCATCAGCGCCTGCAAATATCCGATTGATGGCGTCTCTGGTCGCAGCTCAGATCCTGCAGGATTGTGGGTTGTACATAGATTCACCGCTACCGAGGTGTACTGATGTTGTTCGTCTCATTAGCTTCAGACATATTACCGCAGAAAATAATTTTAAGATTTATGTATTGATAGATTAGTTATTTATGTGTTGTCTTTATTTATCTATCGGATAAATTTAAATTGGTGGTTTTTTTATCTGTCGGATGAACTTAAATTTAAATTTAAGTTTCTGCGGTGATTTGTAATACAGAAAAATCTTAAAATTATTTTCTTCGGTGATATGTCTGAAGCTAATGAGACGAACAACATCAGTACACCTCGGTAGCGGTGGATCTGTGTACTTTTAAATTTAAGTTCATCCGACAGATAAACAAACTACCAATTTAAATTAATCCGATAGATAAATAAAGATAACACAAACAACTAATCTATCAGTACAGAAATCTTAAAATTTTCTGCGGTGATATGTCTGAAGCTAATGAGACGAACAACATCAGTACACCTCGGTAGCGGTGGATCTGTGTACAACCCACAATCCTGTAGGGTCTGAGCTGTGACCAGAGACGCCATCAGTCGGATATTTGCAGGCGCTGATGAAGAAGCAGACGCTTGAGACGAAGCAGCAGCTGATGCACCAAGCCAGACAAAATAAAGGGTTGCGCCTGCAATGAAGAAAATAAAGTCTTCCTCTGTACCGCTAAAAACACACCTTTTATCATTGGAGATGTTTAGGGCAGTGTTGAGATAACCATAATTAAGCTGGTAATGGTTAAACTGATATTGTCTTAGAAGATGTGACTTCAGTGACATCGAGTCGAATCTTTGATTACATATTGGACACGCAAGTCTTTTGTACGGGCATATCCTCTGATGATCATTATACTGTGGTGCAGGTATATCTTGGGCACATCCCTTAAAAGTGCAAACAAACGTACCAGTTGAAATAATATTATCGAGATTACATGCTCGATAAATATCATGTTTGAAGTGATTCTCGTAAAATTGTGCGCATGTACAACAAAGTAAACGTTGACAGCTTTTTTCCATAGAAAATATTTTGTCACACTGATAAAAAATAAAAATGAAAAAGAAAATGATGTCAATAGAAAGACAGAACTATAATGCTAAGAGAAAAATGATTGGCGAAGTAAAAAGAAATTATAACCGAAAAAGCCCCATCAGATATGGTTGCTCCACATTGACCGCAGTTGAAATAAAGTTTCGCTACAGCGTGACCTCCAGACATGACTGTGTGGTGTGGCCTACAAAACGTGATCCGACCCAATTAATTATATGCAAATTATAGATGTATATGAAGAAAGATGCTAATACCATTAAAAATTTAGATTTTACTTAAGAAAAATAAGAGTGGAAGGTAAGAAGAATATTTAATTGAACTCACCTGCGCTTTCCTAGTTTGGTGTTCTATAACTAGAGCAATGAGAATAAGCAAGAGGGAGAGCAATGCTATTTGGTCTACAAAAATGAGAGCGAGAGGAGTGAATAGGGAGAGGAGTAAAAGAGAGAGAGCTTACAAGAGTAGAAGAGTGAGCGTGAGAGTGGGAGTGAGAGCGGGGGGAGGTGAGAGCGAGGGGAGCGGGAGTGAGAGCGAGAGGAGCGGGTGAGTTATAATGCAGCATCTGGTTCAGATCGCGCAAAAGAAAAAGAGAAGAGACGGGGATACGAACAAAAATTCTGGCCCTGACCGGAGCACATCTGGTTCAGCTAGTATCAATAGTGGCGTACTTTACCCTGCCACGTGGGAGCAGGAACACGCATGCACCATGGCACGTGGTTGGAAGACATTTCAGCCTTCCGTGGCGTGTCAGGTTGGCTATCCTACACCATTGAGCTGCACGCCATTAGCCTGCCAAAATCAGACAGGAGACGGGGAATCCATTTGCAATGTCCCATCTGGTCTGGTGCTGGCCATCAGACCATTGGTTCATTTAACGTGTCCGAAAGTCTAATGTGGTTTGGTATTTTTTTAAATCAAATTCAACCGTGCGACAGAAATTATACCGCTATGTGTAATTAGGAATTTGTTGAATTAATCATGTTACTTGTAGTTTGTTCAATTAACTCTGTTACTTGTTTATAAATATTTTATAAGAAATAATAATGGTAATACGTGGTGAAGTCGATAGCGCCGTTAAACAAATGGTGATTTCCTTACCCTTGAAGACCACAAAATTCCTAATTTTCTACCTCTTTTGGAATTAAATATAACTAAGGAAAAAAACTATTTTCCTCTTCTTTATATGTAAATATCATTAACTCTTTAGTCATAAATATTTTTTAAACTGTAGCAAATTTAACATTTATGTAAAAGAGAATGTGTAACTTCATGAAGGAAGAAGGAAAACAGTAATAACATCAAAATACTCATCTTATAAGGTCCATCGACCTCAAATTCAATGGAACACTCACTGTGTGTTGTATATAGCTTATTTAGGTGTTCTTCAATGGTTCCCCGAAAACGACCCCCCATCCCATGTGAAGGCTACAGTAGTCCCCGTAAACGCTCCAACGGCGCCCCCCATTTCGTCCCCCTACGTCTGGTGAGCGCGTTCATCTCCCCATATGTGGGTGGAGCTCGGCGTCCCTGGACGCGCCCGTCGTTGCAGGCGGGGGCTTTCGCGCGCTAGGAGCGAAACCGGGGGCGAGGGAGGCGGGAAAGCAGGCCGTTTGGTGGCCCCGCGGGTGCCCGGATCGACGAAGCTGGAGCCGGGGAGCGAGGTGGGTGAGGAGGCGGTGGTAGATCTTGTTGGCGGGGGCGGGGGCGGCGGGCGTTCCGGTGAGGTTGTGGGCGTGGGTGGTCGGCAGCGCGGTGGTAGATCCAGGAGCGCGCCCAACGCGTGTTGCCGGCGAGGCGTCTAGTACTTGTAGCCATCGCCAACAGATCTCGTCGTGGCGGCGGCGACGATGGGAGGCGGAGCTCTGCACGGATCTGTCCATGCCCTCAACCCAGCCTCGCGTCGTGAAGCAAGGCGGCGCGATGGGAGACGACCGCTTCTCTTCATGGGCGGGAACATCGGGGAGGATGCGGCAACTCTGGTAGAATCTTGCACCCAACAAGGACCACTGGTGGCAGAGGCCTCGTGAGTCGGACCCAGGAAGCGGGGGGTCCTAGTGAGAATCTCGCAGCTCTGGGAGTACCGTGGCTGCCCTTCGAGTTCCAGCAGCACGCAACTTCATCGATGCCGTCAACTGCCTCAGCCACGCGCTCAAGATTAGGTTAGGATTTTCTTCCCCCATATTCCCCATCCCTCATCCGACCTAGTTGTCTAAAGCGACCTCGTGTGTTGGTCGATTGTTTGAGTAATTGATGGTTAGTGTGGTGTATTTTTTCTCGGGATCTATGGGTTTTTCCATGAACACTTTTGTAATTCGTATATGTAGGAAAGTAGGATTGGTATAATGGATGGATTGTTATTAGCTTGAGACCTCGGCAGGTATATATAAGAGTACAAGACTTGGGGTGCAAGGCAACCCCACCGGATATGTATGGCAGTCCGGATACAATATCTAAACTACCAAATATACTCTAACATCACCCTGCAGTCATAGCGGGAGCACTGCAGACGGTGAGACTGGAGGAGAAGCCGAAGGTAGGAACCGACGGACTGACATCCCCCCGCAGTTGTAGCGTCGGCGCAATGCGGATGCTGCGACTAGAGAGAACAGGCGAGAAACTCATGCGGATGGTAGCCCTTTGTGCTGATGTCGAGATAGCCGAGCTGAAGGAGCCATGGTCGAAGATGCCGTGCGTAGAGTAGCTGTGGTCGACGTAGAGCTGTTGAGATTGCCGAAGACGAGGAAGCCGCACATGAAGCCGCGGGCGCACGAGGAGGCGCCATGGTGGTGGCGTAATGGAGAAGACGCCGGAGACGAAGATGGCGACGCGTCGAGGCAGTCGTAGAGGGAGCGATGCCAAAGTCGATGCAGTCAGGCCATCGGGCGACACATGCCGGAGTTTGCCAGGCTCGGGAACGCATCGGGGACGATGGGCACGCACCGGTGTTGCCAATACCGGACGTGCAAGGGAGGATGCACAACCAGACGCCGTCGCCGATGGACCAGCAGAGAAGGCCTCCATGGCGGTCGCAGGCGCAGAAGAAGGCGAGGTAGAAGACGCCAACGCCTGCTGTTGCTGGAGTAGACGAAGTAGTCGAGGACGAGATGGCGACGCTGGCGACGTGGTTGTGCTAGACGAAGCGATGAGGGGAATCCAAACTTTCTAGCACAAGGCCGAGTGATCCTGATGACGCGGCGGCGGTGCTCGAGGGAGACGGCGAAGAACTCGTACAGTTTGACGAAGACCATGCACGAAAGACGTGCACCGATAGAGTCGACAACACGTAGATGCAACGGCGAGGACGACGATAGGCGGCGACGCTGCTGCCCGAGGAGGCGTCGCAACGGAAGCCCTCTTGCTTGGCGAAGCATCGCGCGATAGACGACAAACGTCTCAGGAGGGTGGTTCGCGCGATCGGTTGATCAGGCCGACGGCATGCGAGGCGAAAACAACGATGGTGAAGGCGATGTCGAAGGTGGAGCCTCCCGATCGGTGGTGGCGAAGACGAGCCGACGTAGGTCGACGTGCAGATGAAGGGGCGCGGCACAGGCTGGCGTTCCGGTTACGCCGCAGGCCACGCCGGCAACACAGTCGAAGGAGATGAGGAAGTCGGTGTTGTCGAAGCCGATGTCGATGATGCGCGAGTCGACGGCGGTGGGCGATGGGGACGCAAACCCGATCACAGATCGGGAAAAAGAAAAACAACAGCAGCAACCGATCAGGAAGGCGACAGGGCGATGGTCCGTGGGCGGACGACGGGGTGGCGCGGATCAGGCGAAGCGACGGTGGAGCGACGCGGATAGGACGGAGCGACGGCCACCGGCGAAGAGGACCCGTCCAGACCTCCTCCACCACGACTAAGGGTGCGGCCACCACCACGGTGGCGCGCTGCATCGGCGGCGAGGAGTGCAGCCGCCACCACGACGACTGCGCGGAAGGGAGTGCCCAGCCGGCGGCGTGAAGGAGGGGTGCGACCGGCGGCACAACGATGAGGTTTCGATCTGCTAGAGCTTGACGACACGACGACAGGCGGCGGGATCAGATGGATCCACCGCAAACTTGAGGACGATGACGAACACAGCGGTCAGAGGGACCGGCTGCACATCTAAGAGGGCGCTGCCCCCGGCGGAGATGGATCTCCCCGGGGGCGCGCGGCGGTGGCGACGGCGGCGGAAGCTAGGTCTAGGATTATGAACCCTAGTCTCGTGATACCATGTAGGAAAGTAGGATTGGTATAATGGATGGATTGTTATTAGCTTGAGACCTCGGCTGGTATATATAAGAGTACAAGACTTGGGGTGCAAGGCAACCCCACCGAATATGTATGGCAGTCCGGATACAATATCTAAACTACCAAATATACTCTAACAGTATCTGGTCCCCAAGGGTTTCATTGTTCTACAGGAAATTGCTTAGCAGGAGTGTTTTCTCATTTCCTTTTGCGATGAGAGAGATTGAGGGAGGTTGTCGTAGTCAGGGATTAGTGAATTTGGCTATCGAGCTATGCGCCATGTGTGCGTGGGTGGGTGTTTTTTGTGAGATCACGAGTCTTGTGTTAGTTAGCAGCAATGGAGTAAATTGTTTTCACCATAGATTACGGCCAAATTAATCTTGACACAAGCTTGTTAACACAATTTATTGTTCATTTTGATGGAATTATGCCTTGACTCTAGTTTATTTTTTTACCGCGTGCAGGTGTTGTAAAGATAGCAGCATTCCTACTAGATCTAAAAGCAAGTTCTTTAGAACTATTGTTCATAGAGAAATAGGAGCTTTCCTACTTGATCCCATACGTTGCTCCTTTCATAGACATGCTCCTCCATTTTCCTATATGAAGGGATAATAGGCTCTCTAGCTAACGAATCATGAGTGCATGGATTAATTTAATTCAAATCGTCCTACCTTTATTTTAAGCGTGAGCTTCCTGATTTGTACACAAAACTAATGTATGGTTGTTAAACTATACAACATTATTTTCTTTTTCTATACAAATCATATAGCCAGCCTACTCGTCCCTTTTTTATCCATGGCACACCCCCTGTAAAACTGCAGCTAATAGTGCACATTGGCATTAGCCCTTTTTAGGGTATTTTTAGCAGTCATGTCACATTCTTGTGCAGTAAAGAAGTAGTTTAACAATGTTGAATAGGTATTTGAGTAGTATTGATGTAGTAATTTAATAATATTTGGTAAGCAATTTCAATATGGTCAGCCCAAACATTTAAATAATAATCTAGCTATTTTTATTTTTTCTGCTGATCTGAGTTTTTGTTGACTCAAACGAAGCAGTTATATTATTTATAGATGCTTTAATATTATTTTTAGTTAGGAAATGTACAATTCTTCTGTTTATTTTAGCTGGCACAGTATTGTTCCCATGTTTGCTGTATTGTTTAGGTTAACATGTTTGCTGTATTGTTTAGGGTTAACGTAACCTTCCATTTTTTTATCTGATATGAGTTCAACCCACTTGGAAATTGATTTGATTCATATTTGTGTATGTTCAGTTATTGTTCAGAGGGACTAATTGTATGGACTTTACTTTAGCTAAGGGTAAGAACCCCACCTCTTTTCTATGTTTTTTCTATATGTTGCCATGGTGAGCGCATATTTCACCTTGTAGGCAACGTATGCTAAATCAACCGGCAATTATTGATTTTAGTTTTGCATTTTTTTTTGTCTAACTTAAGCATTTCCAGTGTTAAGCTCTGGAGAATGACTGTATGATACAATTTCATTAAAACATACTTAATTAACATTGTGTCACAACTATAAAGTGTAGGCACTATACGAGTTTCATTGTCTCTGAATTCTGATATGAAATAATGGCTATAGCAGCATTGCTGCAATTATTCTAAGTGTGTAGCTACCTGTGAAGAAGCATGAAGCAAAAATAGAGATATTATTAAGTAATATCGTTACCATTTCTTTTCCATATTGCCCCCTATTTCTAAGTAATATCGTTACCATCTCTGAATGGTCAAATGCTCAGAATGCCTTTAGTGCCACATTTTCACTGCTATTGTGTGATTTGTTATTAGGTAACTTAGATAGGTATAAGAATATCTCCACCAGGCTTAAGCTTGGACCATTTGAGGAGGATGGATTAGTACGAACAGCCTCCACAGAGCGTCAACGTCAACAAGTTCTGATGAGCCAGAATCTCCTGGATCTGGCAAACCATGTATGCTCTTTTGCTCTGGACTTTCTACTGGAATTTGTGATTGAAAATTCCCACTTGAAAATTCCCACACCGACCAGGAATTGATATGATAATCCATGCTTACGTAACTTTCATAGCTTCAACCTACATGTCAAAATTACATAGCAATTAACAGATGCCATGTTAAGATATGCCCATATACCCTGCTGGCTCTGATCAATTTAATCTATTGTTAGGCAGGGCATCGAACTGGACATGGACATCCCGTTCCTCTGGGTCGCCAACAACTTGAGGAACCCTGAATACTACCTCCATATCTGTGTATACGTCGCTACCAGAAAACAATAGCTCAAAAAAAGTAGATGAAAAATGCTAGATACTGCACGTAGGAGTCTGTTCCAGAAATCGTTGGCTTTGTTCTTTGCATTTGTCAGACGTTCCACTGTTATTCTTTGTACAGACGCTGAACTCGTAACCATTTTAGTGTTGATGCACGGTGATGCAAGGATGGAATTGGATGTAGTGTTCGTTTTTCAGCCGACAAACATAATGCCTCTGTTGTCCATACGTTGGGTTTATGGTATTGTATCTTAACCATCTCAATATTGCTCTCTTTCATTTATTTTTATCTTGTTTGATATGATATACCGTGGTATAATGTTGCTGTGAGCAGCGTTGGTTGATATCTATCATGTCTGTAACTGAAAATTTCATTTAAAATTTTGTTGAATCTCTGTATCTGAAAATTTTGTTGAATCATTTCTATGGAACTTTGTTGAATCTCTTGTATCTGAAAATTTTGTTTTTTGCTACAATTCTGGAATGAGGTATGACATGGGTAACTGGGAATGTTAATACTCTTTCATACTTAGCTTTTCTCATTGAGCATTTCTTATCGTGCGCATACCGTTCACATATCGTCCACTGAGTTATATAACAAAATTTAAACTTGCATAACGATTTTTAAAAAATTTATTAGTTCGGCCAAACCATACATTCGTCCACCGATTCTGGACGAATCGCAAATGCACTGTTCATCATACAAATACGGTTTGCGTACAGTTCAAATATGTTCCGTTGGAATTTGAGTGAAAATAAATAAAAATGGATGGTAGTTAGTATAGGGGGAGTGGATAGGGGGAATAGTTGGAGAGGAGGATTTATAGGGGAGGAATCTTTTAGGGGGAGATAGTAAAGAGTTGGATGGGGGGAATGGTTGGAGATAGCCTAAGGTCACATCAGTTTTAGTAGGCTGGATTTGAGAGGGTAGTCCATCAATAGAGTTTAGGTTGTCCATTCCAATCCATTCCCAGCAAGCCGGCAACTATCTCCCCTCCTTCCTGCCGAACCTTTTCTCCTATCATAAGCGCCAGTGGCATGGCACAAATGTACGGCTCTCCCTATATATATCTAGTCGATTTCTAGCCGATCTTAAGTCTACGTAAGCGCGGTTAGTGTACCTGCAGAAGATTGACAGCATATATATATTCATTGAACCTTTCATGCTAGCACTCATGAAAGCGTCCCCATACATTACCGCTCACTATAGAAGCGGCATCCATGCGTTCAACACTGCATGGACAGTGCTCATACGCTAATCGTATTCACGGTAACTTTACTCCCAATATAACAAACTAATAGTTGGTACATTGGCAGCACCTCAAGTAAGCCACTGCTTGAGGACAGCGTTCGGTTCGCATCACCGACGGGAAGGTCAAACTCCCTCAGTTGACTGAGCATACTTTTACTCCCAGTATAACCAATTGATGGTGGTTATACTGGTAGCACCTCAAGTAAGCCACTGCTTGAGAACAGTGTTCGGTTCGCATCACCGCTGAGAAGGTCAAACTCTCTTAGTTGACTGAGGATCCTTACCGTCTTACCTTGGCGTAGGTGTGTCGTTACAGAAATCTAAAGTACTGAATGAATATGGTGGAAGTCAGTTAATAATAACCATACTTAAATAGCCACCTATTATGTACTACCCATAATTACTACTCACCCTAGGGCTTTACGATCTAGCACATTCCTTAACGCACCAACCTACTTCGGAAAAGCTTTGTGTGGTGAAATCCCTTAGGAAAGGGTTGTCGTCTACTCTGGTGTATGCTTTATAGCTCTGGTACCAACTGTGGCAGAACCGCCCGATTTGACCAGGCAGTCCAGTCGGGTAAACTCCCGATAAAACCACGTAATTCAGGACCGAATAAAGCAACATAAAAATCACATGAAGGCGAGTCCAGAGAGTACACCATTTTCACAAGGATGAGTGCATGACAGATTCTCCAAGTTCAAATATTACAGATCAGGTTCAAATTTAAAGTAGTTTCAGAGTATTGTACAGCAGAAAAGTAAACAACTACGACTAACGACGATACAATTGTCATGATGAAGCCTGCATATGACATCACTCGGTATCTTCTTCATCGGCCGGAGATGGGTTCCACTCCACGGTCCATCCGGGCGGTAGCTTGCACGGCCAAGTCACACCCGCAATCTGCTCACTAAATATATCCCCTGGAAACACAAATTGATCCACAAGCAAGGCTAAGTATACTAATACTCAGCAAGGCTTCCCCGACTAAGAGTATATTTAGCCCTCTTAACTAGACATGCAAGGCTTTTGGCGAGTGGGGTTGGTTTTGCCGAAAAGCGACTAATAGTGAAACCCTACTTTCAACTTTTAGCTTTCAGACTCAAGTATAGCTTAACCAGTCTAGATGAGCACCTATCTAAGCATTCATGGTGATACAAATAATTATTTCCATCATCCAACATTTTCATCATCATCATCTTCCACTTCTTACTCTATGTGACAGAAGTGTTCAGCAGTCCCATTAGCCGCGAGAAGCGGACGATTCGAATCGAGTTTCTTAACCTTGCAAGGCAAACCTAGCGCACACATCACGTGGTTACTCCCAGAGTCACACGTGCAATATTTTCCCATTCTTTCCGGGTCGTGGATCGGGGCCACCATCCGCGACTACATAGTACGAAGACTCTGCACCCGCATGTGCGCGCATGTGAACCCAGTTCAGAGATGGTGGTAGCGTGTCCACTTGCCAGGCGGATCAAGTACTTAAGCTTACCGATTACCATATTTCTCGGTATGTGGCTAGTACGTTCAAACGCTTAACAACCACTATCACACACTGCGGCCTTAACCATTTTCTCTATACCGACGGGGCATCTACAAATAACATCGCCCCGCCCGCAGACCTTATGATTGCAATATGTAGTAGGCATACAACTCCTATAAGCTCGCGAGTGACAGGAAATCACTTGACTTCTACCGGAATATTAGCATAGCAACTAGCGGCTGACACGTACTAGATTCACCTCATCGGTACCTAGAATTATGCAACTAGGGTTCCAAACAAAACCTATAACATAAATGCACAAGAAAGATATATATATAAAACGGTAATCTGCATAAAGTTAAAATTAGTAGGTGATGCTCCGGGTTCGGGAGCGAAAACTTCTGGACGTTGGCCCGGATCTTCGGTAGCCTCGGTCCACGCAACGTGAGCGTCATGGTTCTCCTCTTCGCTGGCCGGCACTAGCTCGTAGTTGCCGTCAGCGAGTGTCGTCGAGTCTACATGAATGCAGAAGAATGTGTTATTTCGTTGTCTTAGCATTTATCCCTTCCCTATCGTGTTACCAAGCGTACCCTTAGTTGAGAGTGAGTTACCTCATTTCTTTTTCTTACTGGGCAATCATTTATAGGGTATAATTAAATCTGATTTAACTCACAAAAATGAGCTGGGTTGGTTTTCTTTAACTCTTTAATTAATTATAGAGGTTATTATTGACTTTAATTGTATTAATTTGGTTAAATGTGCAACTTGACTTCTACATCTTTTCTGGTCATGAAAACTTAATACAAGGTGCCCTACTTAAACATGGATTTACTGTAAAAATTTCAACCCATTTGGTGCAGTATACTAATTATGAAAAATAAAATAAATTGTAGCCTATTAAACCAAACTAAAATCATACTGAGAGTTTGACTTAAGTACTGTCCTCGAAACTTTTATTGGATGTGTGAAAATATGTACCCAGACTACAGTAAAAATTTCAGCATTAAAAGATTTTCCTATTGGGCATGAAAAATTACACAATTCCTTTAAGCATATGGCAAAACTAAAATCTACAAGTAGTTCTGGTCAGTTGCAGGGGTCCGAACTTTTCTAACAGGTTTCTAACACTAACTAGAGGTCACAGGAATTAATTTGGATTTTTTCTAAGATCCCTAACAATATATTTTGATTTTGTGTGTTTGTCCAAGCTATAAATAGGTTGGACCTGATTTGCTTAAGAAAAAATTACCAAACTTTTTCTGTAGCGTACATGCATCAAAGTAGACGTTCAGTAAAAATTTCAAGTACATAAGCGCAGTATTAACAGAGATATAAATAGATCCATTAAACTAGGCATAAAATAAGAGTTAAATAAAACCTATAGGTAGGTAGTAATTCTGGGCCTCAAACTTTTACAGAGTGCTCATATTTAGATGTGTAAACTACTGCCCAATTATGGAGGCCGGCCAAAGGACAGTACTAGAGATCTAATTAAACACCCATTTAACTTGTATTTAATCTAGAGCAAGATACAGTGATCAAATAAAAAACTTTATGTAACAAAAGTTATAGATCTACACTCTAGGAACTCAAAACATTTAGATTTGCATTTTTCTGATTTTTCTATGATTTTATATCGAATATTCAATTTCACTATTTTAAAACAAAACTTAAAGAAAACTTTACGAAGGGCCCCCTAGAATCTTGCAGAGGACCCCCTGGACAGATTAAAAGGCCCGCAATCGGGTCCTTCGCCGTGGACAGAATAGGGCGGCGGCGCTCCGGCCGATTCCCGGCGAGGGAAGGCTCGCCGGCGGCGGGGTCTAGCCTATCGGCATCAGGTCCTCGAGAGCTACCTTGTGGTGGTCGGGGCTTGAGCTAGGGTGGGCTGTAGCGGCGGGTCGACGGCAGAC